>NC_043743.1:3885491-3940353 GCF_004337985.1 Pyricularia pennisetigena
GGAGAAACCTGTGGTGAGGTAAGTATGCGTGGAACTTACATCTACCTGGCTCGGGTAATAAAAATAAAACCAGCAACAAAATGAAAATCACGGGAGAAACAAACCGTGGATGCATGTATGACCATGGGTGGCCTGTGAATTTTGCCCAAAGAATTCAGATATGCAGACAAAAGTGAAGGAGGGATTAAAGAATGGGTTAAGATTTACCGTGACCAGTTTCAAACCGACTGCACTCGCAGCTGCATGTGGTTTGCCTCATCTCAACACCATGAGAGCAAGCGTATGCGTATCCGAGGGCCAGGGTTTAAGTGCGGCCAAGCTGTGTGACCCCATAGACAGCGCTACGGTCCAAATCGGAGCAACTTCAGCTTTTTTTTTTTTTTTTTTTTTTTGTCGCGCGCCCAGCAATCAATGGGTGCGCCTTGGCCGCGTGATTCAGCAACAATATTATGAGAAATTAACAACGTAAGTATGACGGTATGGCGAGCGATGCTAAATGAGGGGGCGCCGCCGCCGGAGGAAACGAAAAGAACATCACTGTGTCGTGTGTGTGTGTGTATGTACTGACTGGTTTGTGCGTGGTTTTTACAAATGCAAGAAGAAAAAAAAAGGGTGTCGACGGAGCCAACCGCTGGAACCATGCCCACGCCCGGCAGGAGACATGTGTGGACGAACCAGTCTGATATGGATTCTCGCTTCGGACCCAATGATGCGATGCGTGTGGTTTCCAAAGAGCAAGGCTTGCTGGGTGTTATGCCGATCCATGCTGTTTTTATTCTCGAATGCCTTGTGGTTCAACTGATAAACTTAGGTTATTACCGAGAAGCAATGGGATGGAGAAAAAGTAGCTTAGACCCCTGTTCCCAAAAGAAATCGTTCTCGACGAGCGCTGGGTCTGTGCATTATAGTGGGACAGTATTGTCAGCAATGTCTCAGCGGAGCAGCCTCCTCCGTGTACCTGAGGGGTACCTCCCTCACCAGTTGGGTAGTTATGGTAGGAAGCCTGTGTACAGAGAAAAGAGAAACCGAATTGGGAAGGATAGAACAGCCTGCATCCCTGCAGTATGAGTACCTAGGTACCTACATCCACTAGCGTGTTAGGTTCAATGATGAAATACTTACTAAAACGTAAAGGAAAAGTTGGCTTCCTTCCATCTACGGAGTAGGCCGTCATCTTTTAGCCCAGAAAAAAAAAAAAAAAAAAAAAAAGTTTAGCTGTGCAAGGGTGACGGGAAGCCCCTTTGGTCTAGGAATTTGGGTCTAGCACTAGTCTGGGTTGATCAATGCCTTCTTGGGTGACGTATTCTACGTAAACAAGACTCAAAACCCAGGGTCCGGGGCCCTGTGAATTTCTTTTGATTCTCTGGCAATTATTCATTCGTGACAGAACGAATCAACCATGTAAAACTTCAGCTGACATGCAATATTGACCCGGCGCATATATCGCCAAGCTTTGTACCCAAACCGGCGCGTGTTGCGGCGATGCAGATACCGTAACAGGAGAGGATTATGGATTGTGTCGAGGAATGGGGACAGTAGTACTATGTATGTGGTTCTGTAAAAGTATACTATTTTGTATCGCTTGTCTATTATCTCACGTCTGTCTGGGTAAATTACCATAGTTGGCAGGTGAAGCAGTACGACATGCATGTATACCTAGGTGTGTGGCACGTTACGGTACAGTATGGTACGGTACAGCACGGTACAATAGGGTACAGTGCAGTACGGTAAAGTGCACTAAAGTACACTACCTAATGCCTCCATACAACCCACCCGCACGCAGGCAGAACCAGGGCAAGCTTTTTACTCTAGCTGGCTGAAAGCTGAGGGGAGACCGCGTGGGCGGGCGTAGGCCGTGCCCCGCCTGAAAGGTTGAGAAAACCCGGAATTGGGGTCACATCATCCAATGCTTGTGCAGCCACCCCCCCAACTGCCATCCGTCCGCGCGCGTCCTTTCCCTTGCCGTGCAAAACCCGGTCCCCTGTTTCTGCATTGAGAGGAGATATGATTGGGTAACTCGTTGCAGTTGCTCGGGGGGGCCCACGATTCGAGACGAACTGTTGCAGTTTCTGGGAGAGGTTGGGGAGCACAAGAAAGGAGAGACAAGAGATACAATACAGTACTATGTTGAGTAAGGAAGTCAGTCTTCATAGACTATTTACAGCAATAGTCGGTTGACCAAAGCCAAGATCCATTGTTGATCGAGGATGATACCTTGCGCCGAACTTTCCGAAGAAGAAAAAAAAAAAAGAAAAAAAAAATTATCAGACGAACTTTTCGTGCGTAGCCGACTTGTACTGCCGCCATAACCTCCCTCAGCTGGGTTAGGTCAGAAAGATCGACAGTCTCATTTGTTCGTACCCTATCTGCCGACCTGTCTTGTGTACAGGGAAGACCAGGGAAAATAAATTGGCAGTTGTTGGTCGGCTTTACTGAGGTACCCAGCAGCCCAGAAAGCCTAGCCAGGTTCGCAGTAAAAGAACCATCTTCTTTATTACTATTTTTATTGATATTTCACAGCAAAGTGGATACAGACCACAGTGAAATGCGGTCGTAAATTACTTCGTACTTGGTAATTATGGGATGGGAGCGACGTTTGTGGGTGTGCCTGTGGGGCCCATCCGTCCGACCGGTGGTGCTAAATGGATAAACAGCCCGACAAGCGAACAAACAGTCACGTTAGCGACCTGACGTGAGTGAAAGGTAAATCCTTTCTCCACCACATCGGCCGGCTATCCCCATGTCACCAAAGCGACCTCATATCCATCCCATCAATCACCTACATACAGGACACGGCCCGGCTATTTTCAAGGGAGGACCAAAACGGGAGCAAGGTAACAAAGGAGCTTAAAAGTCCCAGGTACAAAGAACAAAGACGGCCTACCAATTGTTTAGTCTCGTCCTTGTTGAATTATGCCAGACTTTTGAAGAGCCGCCATTTGTTGTTTGGGAGACTCCCGATGGGGGCTTGATAATTTCTTTCAGTTTCATGCTGGGGCAGCAGCAGGACGCAAGCATCCTTTCCACACTTACCAGTATTGTCTTAGTGGTTTAGCTGCCTTTGTCAAATTTTTTTTTCTGCCCCCATGTTTCTCTCCCGCTCCGCGTCTCGTCGGCAGCCAAACGGATCCCAGGGTAGCCAAACTCCACTATCCTGCATATCTCTAGTTCTCGGTCGCTTACGACAACAACTGACAGCATGCAAGGACACCTTTCCCTTGCCAATCTACAGTGTACCCATTCGTCTGCCCAGTCCAAGAGCATGTCGGTAAGGGTTAAAAGACGGCCCCCGTAGTGGGAAGAAAAAGGGAAAAAAAAAAGTTGTTTGCTTCTGCAATGCACAACACGACATCCATATCGCCCTCCCCCCCACAGGAACCGAGTGAGGAGCATGGTTCGTCCTCTTTTCCCATCCCATGGCGTTCCTTTTTTTATTTCTTTTCTGCTTGTTTTCAACATTGTCTCGGATCAGAGAGCTTGCTTGTGAGTTTACTCTATTTTGCTTTTCGGCTTTTCCTAACGAGCTTGATCAACCTGCTCGTTTACGGATGCATCACATCACATTCACCCATTTATTCCAACCCTTCCAAGCCTAATATTATTATGTTTGTCAAACATGAAGCCTTAATTTCCTTGCTGTTTTGGGCTCATGGTTTTTTGTTACTTTTTCATACGGCAGATAACGCACAATCTTTGTATGACTGTATTAGGGACGTGTGTATGTGTGAGTGTAAGGGTATACAGTACTGTAATGTCTTTGCAAGTGAGTGCATGCTCCCCCAACCGATTACATGTGCTGTGATCAGTTGCTTGTATTGCTCGCCAGATGGCCCTACGGTGTCTTGCTTCTCTTATGTGTGGCAACCCCCGCTCAAAGCATTACAAGGGACGCCACCAAGAGCCCCCCCTCCCATCCCATGCCTGCAACTTGTACTGAGTGGTCCATATCAACACACACCTTACGCACAGGCTCCCAGAGCGGTCTTGGTCTTTGTGTTGTTTTCTGAATTCTCTCCGGATCTGCCAAGTGTCCATGTGTCTACTAATTGTGGTTCGGAAAGCGTTGGATCCTTGTCTGACTTGGGGAGCCGGCAGATTCTGAAATGATTGGCGAGTTGAGGTACGTCGTACCTTGTCAAGTCAGCAAAAGTACCTACTGGTAGACGTAACAAGAGTTGATCAAGTCTGCCTGCAGTTTACCGTTCGGTTTGGATGTGCTATCGTCGAAAAGCCGTCATGTTAGCCGGGTTCCATACTTGAGGATTCCACCTCCACATGATCATGATCACAGTAGACATCAAGCTGCCTTTTTGTTCCCTTGCTGACGGACGTATATGTGGTCTTCTATTGCATCCCTCTATCAATCTCTTACAACGTCCCGTCAGCTAGACCAATCCATGTCAAGGTGAAAATAACCCGAGCCCAACAGCCCACGGCAAGCGATCGGAGAGGAATGAGCTTGGCTGATCACTCGAATGGTCTCCATCACACATACAAACATACATACGTACATGCCTAGGTATACATATGTCGACTTCAACCCACGTCAAGGAACGCAGTTTGACTACTACCTGGATTACACCACGGACACCCGCATCAATCCAAGAGCACCCACACCCAAATCCAGACAGCTGCAGCTCTTGACGAAATTAACAGGCCACCCGAAGAGCACTCATCACCGCACATCACGAAAATAAACAGAAAAAGAAAGAAAAGAAAGAAAAGCAAGCAGTACAGCCCCACACGACACAGTGTTTGTTTGCTTCCACGCTACAAGTTCGTTGGGGAATTACAGTAATAAAGAAAGAAAAAAAAAGAAAAAGAATACCAACAAGCCAGCTTGATTGCTTTTTTCCCAAGGACCAGGTGCAAGAGGAAGAACAGGAAAAAAAAGCAAAATCAATAGAAAACGGGCGCTCAAATTGTGTCACAAGAATACTTCGATTTTTGTGCTCCCACCGAGTTGCTTTTTTTTTGGTTTTCTTTCTTTGTATTCTTTTTTTACCACATATCTCTTCTCTTTCAACTGACCCGACGCTTTTTTTTATTTATTTATTTTTTGCTCGGCCGGTGACGGGAAGCTGCACGAAGTGCTGGGTGCCCACCCTTCGACTATTCGCAGGCCAGTCATATTCGGTGTCTGTTCCGATACCAGAGACAAGAAGTGCGCAGCTAGCATTTTCGCCCTGCACGCACCCTGGTCCAAAAGGAAAAAAAGGGCCCTGTAAGTACATTTACATACAGAGGATTACCTAGCAAACACATTGATTTTCTTTTCCCTTTCCGCTAGCCGAGACACGACCTGTTCGGCTACAGAGACCCGGGGACCCGATATCTAACGTTGCACACACAAGGTTCGATTTTCACTTCTTTTCTTTACTTGTCAACAACTCGGGCGCCAGCCTCGTTGCTGGCCCTTTGCTTTTCTGTTGTCTTTTCTGTTCTTATTCTTTTCTTTATTTTTATTTTTTCGTTCGTCAATTTGCTCTTCCTAATGTCCGCGGCCGTTGATTCATCCTCCTCCCATCATCATCATCATCATCATCACCACCACCATCGATTTTCGTTCATGCCTGACACAATGGCAAGGTCGGGAGGTGGATGGCCTCAAGATGCACCGGGACAGCAAAGAACAATGGAATATCAGTACTATCAAAACCACCCGGCGTTTCGCAGCCAGCAGAACCAAGGGCCACAGATCCCGCGACAGCACGAAACAGCACCACTCCCTCCCGCAACCAGTCTGTTCGCGTCAAGTGCGAGCAGCTCCTCTACTCCGGCCTTCTCATCACCTCCCTCTTATCACCATCACCATAGCCACCACTATGTTCCTACTTCGCCCCTCAGCCGTGACCCGCCGTATGGCAGCAGCCAACCGCCACGGCCATACGGCGGAGACTATGCGACGCCGGCATCTCCCGTGAACCAGACGGCTCCTCCGTACCCGAGGTGGTTCGACTTTCGCCGTTCTCCAGAGCCTTGCCTCGCAGCCAGCGAGCGATCAGAAAACGTTTCGAGCGCCGAGGCATCCAGAGCTTATGGGGCTGCCAACCAGCACTCGGGATCGGGGAAGAGCGTTGTGCGCCCGCCGAGCATGCCCATGCATTTCAACCAGCCTGCCAGGCCGCAACCAGCAAGGGATGAAGCGAGGCCTCCCCCTATCAAAGGAGGACTCATGGGGAAGCTCATCCCAGCAACCTACTCTCCCAACGGCAGGCATCCTCGCATAGCTCCACCGCCTCCACCAGTACCTTCTGTCGGTACTGGTGCTGCTCCCCCGCAAATGCAACTGTTACAGCACTCACCCACGACGGGATCGCGGCAGTCGAACCCGTCGTCTCCCCAGCATCCACAGCAGCAGCAGCAGCAGCAGCAGCAGCACGGCATCGACCGCTTCCCGCAGATAATACCGTATCAGCATGAGCAGCCGCAGCGCCGGCCGTCAAGACAGCAGTACTCTGCCAGTCCGCCGGTCGACTACACCTTTAGACATGGCAAGCAGCCCAGGATCGACAAGAGCAGAAGCGGCAGCAGCAGTAGCAGCAGCAGCAGCAGCGTATCGCCCAGGCAGGAGATGAAACAAATGAGCATCCACAACCTCCTCTCGAACAGCGGCGACCAGGACGACAACAGCAACAACACGGCCAGGGCGTCGACGGCCAGCCTGGCCTCGCCTAGGTCTATTCTCTCAGCGGCCATGCCGAGCCCTTCGCCGTCCTTCTCGACGTCCGAGTACCAGCTCTGCGTGAGGCAGCAGCCGGTGGCGGCTCGATCGTGCGGGTTCGGCGAGCGCGACCGGCGCGTCATCGACCCGCCGCCCATCGTGCAGATGACCATCGACGACCCGACGGCCACGCCGAGCCAGATGCAGCAGCGGCTGCGGCACCCGTTCAGCGTCGTGCACTGCTCCATCTACAACGAGACGGGCGAGGAGGACAACTCGGCCATGCCCGAGGACTACCGGCAGCAGCGGCGGCTGATGGGGACGCTGGTGGCGTCGCCCTTTGTCGGCAAGGACGAGAACGGCGAGGATGGCTGCTTCTTTTGCTTCCCGGACCTCAGCTGCCGCACCCCGGGCTCCTTTCGCCTCAAGTTCTCCCTCGTCGTCATCAACCCCGCCGACATGCGCCAAGGCCTGAGGACCCCCATCGCCGCCACCGTCATGAGCGACGTGCTGGTCGTCTACAACGCAAAGGACTTCCCCGGCATGCAGGCCAGCACCCCGCTCACCAGAAAGCTCAAGGAGCAGGGCTGCCTGATCAGCATCAAGAAGGGGAACGAGAAGGGCGGCAGCGGCGGCGGCGGCGGTGGTGGTGGTAATGGTGGCGCAAACGGGTCCAGGGATCAGTACAGCGATGACGAATACGACGACGATGGGGATGGCGGTTGCGGCAGAACCGGCAAGAGAAAGAGGATGCGCAGGAGTTGATTAAAAGCAGGAGTTTGAGAGCGTTTGTTCACTTTTCATTCTTCAGGGCTGACTATATCACAATTGGAAACAGGGTTTTCTTTTTTATTTACTCTAGCAGCATTTGCATCTTTGAAATGGCTTAGATTCGGGAAAGGGACTGGATTTTCTTTGAACCTCCCCTTTCTCATTTTATTTTGTACTATGGGCTTGCAGAATAAGTGCAGGCCAACTTATACGCATATAATGATTTGCATAGCAACGACATACTTTTCTGGTTTCAAGAGGTGAAGGGGAAAAAAAAGATATGTTTTCAGATGCAACAACAAAGGCGATTGCCAGATTATACTCCCTACTGAATGTATCATATTCCAGCCTCGAAGATGAGTAGAAACGGTGAAACTTGTGCTGTTGACAACGTTCGACGGAGACGTATCCTGGGTACATCTAGCTAAACTTGTAGAACCAGAGCTAAAACTAAACGAGTCTGGAATGGCTATTAATGAAGCCTTTCCCCTTTTGTTCTCGGTTGTATTGTGCAATGCATCTATGCCCAGTCAAGAGCTTTGTTCCCCATCGTGTAATAATTTTAATGAGGAAAGTCGGTTGCACAATACACCCAAGCTCCTGACTGGGCGTAAATGCACATTGTTTTTACCAGACCAGATAGTATTATGACATGTGAAAGTACCAAGAGCCCATCGTTTACTTGGCTCTTCCTGTTTTGTCAATACTCCGCACGAGGTCCCTTGTTTTTTTCCCCTAACAATCGGTATGGAGTTAGTTTCCTAAACATAGACCTATGACGGCCAAGCTGTCTTGACTGGATACCTATCCTTTGAAGAAGCAATTCTCGAAACCCTTCTCCCCCAAAAAGATATCTATAGGAATCTTACGTACCGGACATTTTGGTTGGCTGTACCATGAGAAAAGGGGGGACCATCTGCGCCTAGTTTAGAAATGGACCAATGAGAAAAAGGCATTGGAAAAGAGGCGAAAAAAAAAAGAAAAAGTGTCGAGACTAGGATAACTGCAGACATTTCTGAATCCGGTTTCTAAATGTCTAGTCTAGACCAGGCCGTGCGGGGAGTTGAAGACGTCTACGGGACTTCACCAATCGCATCACTGGTTTTGCGATTGCTAGGCTTGGCCCTTGTGTGTTATTTTGTCTGCTGGGGCGCCATACGGGGAAGCATGCAAGCTTCCTCCTCGACCTATCGGTATTTGTTTTACTTTCTTTTTTTTTTTTTTTCTTTCTTCCACACATGGTACGACATGTACATAAGCACCGTCGATCAAAAAAAAAAAGGTCGCAACTTTATATAAATTAGGTAAATCGTTCCGGTGCTACGGTGGTGGTGGTGGTGGTGGTGAAAAAGAAGGGGTGTGACCAAGGGGTGCATATGTCAGGGATCGACAGACAGTATGCACTCCGTCTGCATAGGAGGCTTTTTCTGGTATCTCCCATTGCTTGGTTGCTTCTTCCCCTATACGCCCAAAGAAGAGGTCTGCCGCTTTTTCGAGCTCATGGGAGGGCGGAGCCGACCGAACATGAACGCCCTAACGAGACGGCTCGTGATAAGGGGTGTATTTACCTAATCCCCCAAGTCAAGATCCACGCCCTTTGCTTTCTCAAGCCATTGTCATCCACACCTCTCAAGCGAAGAGAGACTTAGAAGGTACGCAGTAAAGAGGAAACCAATTGTCGGTTTCCCGCTTTTCGATATTTTCTTCTCCTTCCTGCCTATTTACGCACAGTATCTAGGGCCATGGCCAACCACTGTTGGGCCATGTCTCTGTGATGCGCAGCGTCTTCCAGAAAGCCAGCCGCCAGTGCAGCCTTAGCCTTTTTCCCCTCAATCTCAGCCAGCGGGGCATAAGCTCCCTCGATTCCCGACATGGCAGCGCGGGACAGGAGCGCCTCCCTCTCCTCCGCCTCGGCAGGATCGTCGGGAGAGAGCAGGAGTCCCAGGCGGTGACAGGCCTCGGGGATGTCGAGCTCGTACGCGACCGTCGAGAACGCTGCCTTGGCAGCATCCCGCTGACCGCTCTTTTCAAGCAGCGTGCCCAGCGCGAGGAGGGTTTGACACTCGAGGTCCCATCTTGGCCGGCGCCTCTGGTCCGTTGACGTCACCGGCGACGACGAGTCGGCTCCGGCGCTCGGTGGGTCTCCATGATCGCCTTGACGTGCCGCACGTGTCCTTCCCGCCATCTCCGCTGCGAGCAGGTGCTTAATTGCTTTGGCCTTGTCGCCTTGGTAGATGGCCATAATGCCGGACACGGTTAGGACATCCGGGTCCTCTTTGACGCGCTGGGCGTAACTGGTGAAGCGGTCCATAATTTTCCAAAACTCGACAGACTCGTGTCTCTTGGGCAGTTGCTTAATGCCGCGGCTCCAGAAGTCATTCAGGGCTAGACTCGCATTGGTGATGATGGCGAGGCCGTGGCCCATTTCGCCGGCGGAGAGGAGCATTTGCTTTCCAAGGTAAATGACGTTGAGTGAGACCACGGGTGGTGTTCGAAGAAGGATACCCATGTAGTAGAGGTCGCTGGCTGAGAATTTCATGTCTGAATTTTGTTTTGCCGTAGTTGTTGATTACTCGAGAAAAAAAAAAAATCAGAAAAGTTGAATCATCTCAACCAAGAGCAAAACACGTATTCACCGTATGGGGTTGAGTGACAGTACCTTTTGCTCGTATAGGCCTCCAACCATTCCCAGCCTTTGCAACTGCATCCGCAAATCTCATAGCCTCTTTAATGCATGTCCCAGTATCGAGACGGACCGCATCAGCCTCCATCCCGCTCTTCAAGAGCGCCTCCCGCTTCTCATCCCATATCTGGCCGAACGGGACGTCCTGGCTTGTGAACCTAAGATCGTAGTCAACGGGCCTTTGGTTCTTTTGCTTGAGTGTACTGTAAGCATGGCCAGACTGAGATAGCCGGCAAAGAGACCCGCTTTGTGAACTTGCGACCTGAGGCCGCCTTGTCAGGACGGCGGGCTGTGGAGTGCAGACAGCGGGACGAGGTGATGCGGTAGATATGCCGCGAGGATGCGAAGCAAAACGGCATCGCAGTAGCTTGTCCGTTTGCTTACGGATGAACAGCGATGCTGGGGTGGATGCTAAAGACATATTTATGTTGATGATGATGTCAGGCCAGCCAACAATCAAAGAGTGTTGTTACATGTGTCGTAAGCCCAGTGTTGCTGGACTTGAAGTGTTCATGTGACGCTGACAGATACAAGAAAAGGTTTTTTTTTAAATTTTATAAGATCGCACGCTTCAATTCGGTCTCATGCTCGACAAAGAGGTTCACAATACGGATATCCGATTGATGAGAAATTGACGCCAATTTCATACCAAGGGTCTCGTACCGGACGTGAGTGTCAAAACCACCCATAGCCCATGTCGCGTTTTCCAGAGTGGAGCCGCGTTTCCCCACAGAAGCTAGCTTGCTTCACCAATCGATTTGGTCCGATAAAGTGTCTCGCCCCCACCTTTGGGAAAAAAAGTTGTCGTTATCCAACATTCACTATGAAAATCCAGGGCGTGAATGAGGTGAGCATTTCATGTTGCAAGAAATCAAACAAACACAACAAAGGCCCGGAATAGTCACTTTTGCTGCTATAAAAAAAAAAAAAAAACAATACAGAAAATTGTTCTGGGACCTGGAAGTTTGTTGCTTGGCAGGGCGAAAAGAAGGGGAAAAAAAAATTAAACGCCAAAATGTGCGCCAAAAAGACAACCAAAAAACCCAAATCCGCACGGCAGGACGCCACACCGTCAAAAGAGCAGAAGCCCGCACAAGTCATAGAACTGTCGTCAGATTCAAACTCGGACGTCAGCAGCACCGGTGGAAATGGAGAGAAGCAGGAGCAGCAGCAGCAACCACTAGCCACGCCAGCGACGAAGCGCAAGGCCCCCGAGGATGCGGCCGGGGAGGACGGCGACGCACCCGCCTCGTCGAGCGCGTCCAAACGACAGCGGAAGCTGGCCGTCAGGGTTAAGCAGGGCGAGGCATCAGGGGGCGCCGCCGGTGAGGCGGGCAAGGGCGGCGAGGGTGTGGTGGTGCGCAAGACGCACCTGGAAATCTCGGCGCCCGCCGCGGCGCTCAGCAGCAGCGTCAGGAAGCCCATGGAGGCGTCGACGCACGTGCGCTTTGGCGACGAGGACGACGACAGCAACGACAAGTTCTTTACGCCGATGGAGAGGCCCACCAACAAGAACTTGTTTGACGCGGCGGCCAAGAAGGCTCAGGGTGTTGAGGAGGAGAAGGACGACGACGAGGCCGAGTCAGAGTTGGACGATGACGCGCCGCCCGAAGCGGTCTCTAGCCATGCCGCGGCGCATCAGGTCAACGATCTAGTCAAGCAGGCTGCTAAAGCTGCTGAGCAGTAAGTTAACCCGGGAGACGGTTCTCTGTGACGACTGGCTTGTGAGAAGCAAAAAAAGAAAAAAAAAGAAAAATCCAGATATACTGACATGATGCAACAACAGACAAGCTGCTTCAGAAAGGCTAAAGCGTCAAAGGCGTGACGCCCTCTTCAAGACGCAAGCCAGGAAGCGGGCGCTGGACGAAGCAGAATCCCCAGCCGCCCCCAAGCCAGCACCAGCACTCCTGCCGGCCGAGTTTCTCGAGTCTGACGACGAGAGCGACGCCGACGATGATGGGGAATCCAGGAAGGTGGAGGCGAGAAAGCCCAAGAAGATCAAGTTCGAGACGGCCGAGAGGCGGTCCGCCAGGCAGGAGGGCCGGGGCGTGGCCGACCGTCGCGACGGCGACACCGTTTACAAGGTCGTCAGGCCCGTGGCTGACACGCGGCTGGCGCCCCGGGCAAGCAAGCGTACCGCCTTTGACAAGAAGAAGCTCTTGTCGAGGGGTCGGGTCGAGGTGCGGAAGAAAGGTGGATTTTTGCTCAAGTGAGAGCGTGGGGACTTTTTTTTTTGGAATTTATGTGATGGACGGCCGGCGTTATGAGGTCAATATGGATGGCTTGATTCGGTACAATAAGTAAGACATCGGCTCGTGTCGTTATACTACTACTGAGAAAATATGAGTATACCCAGCCAAGGTGCTGAGTGTGTAAGACGAGGTCTGGAGCCATGACCGTCAAAATAGAAAAAGAAAAGGTCCAGCAACGATCTATGGACTATAAGAGTATCGAAGAACTGCTATTTATTGAGAATACCTCGTTGCATGATAATTGCCATTTTTGAGTGAGAAGTTTCCATGCCTCATCAATATGGCAAGGAAGCAACTCCGAGACGCAGTGCTTGTTTTTATCTTTTTGTTGTCCCCTTGATTTTCCCAGTCGTCGGATTCCAGTCTTCGTCAGACAAGCTCTGGTACTTCCAATGTGTACATATGCCCAGAATTGTGAATAGTGAGTAGAAATGAAACCTTATATTAGACCATGTAAGCCCGCTGTGGATGACTTGGACGTAGAGGAGAAACGCCAGCCCCAAACGCCAATTGCGAAAATTGAGAAATTTCAAAAGGGGAAAATGATAGAAAGAAAGAACGCAAGGAAAGGAAGAAACCAATAACACAGAGACTGAAAGAAAATGTTCACAAAATGCCCGGACGCCCTGATGATGTTCCATGCCAGATAGGTCTAGTCGACGCCCGCATATAAATCTACAACAATGTTAACAGCAGCAACGAGGATTTCAGCTGCAATCAGTACAATAACTGTGGGGACCCGGCGGGTGCCAGTTAGCAATCATAATGTCAAATAAACACGTCAAAGGGCGCAAAGGATTGAGTGTGCGAAAAANNAAAAAAAAAAAAAAAAAAAAAAAAAAAAAAAAAAAAAAAAGCAAACTCACCGATCCACTCAAGCTTCTCACCATGGCCGTGACTCAGCTGGTCTTTAAGCACTGCAAGCAAGTCCGCAATGACGTCCAGTCGTTCGTTTAGCAGGCCAACGCGCTGGTCCATCTCGAGATAGGACCGGACAGCGGCGTATAGCGGCTCGAGCTGGGGTTCGACCCAGAAAAGCTCTGGCGTGTCAAGTACGGAGCCGTTAAGGTGGATGCTGATCCTCAGGATAAAAAGCTCGCCGATCTGCATGTTGATCTGCGTCCTGCTAAGATTGATCTTGCCCGTTAGGGCAATCTGCGTCGGAATGTCCTTGCACGTGTCGACGGTGGAAGCGATAAGCTCCTCGAAGAGAGAGGTCTAGAGGGTTGTGGCAATTTCATGTTAGGAGCGCCTGGTAGAATGAACAACTTGGTAAAGTAAGCCAAAGGAATGAGAGTACTAACCTTGACACTTTGTGCCAACGCATGTGAAATGGCCAGCTTGGTCATGTAGTTGTGCTTGTCACGAAGAGTAATAAAGTCGTTGTATATCCTGGGCTGATACTCGCGGGTGTAGTAGAAGTTAAAGTGTTCAGTCTCGACCTCCTCGGTCGCCAGTTTCTCAGTCTCAAATTTGGCAATTTCTTTGAGAAACCTCCGCTCCTGTGCCATCGTCATGCCCCAGATCACCACCACGCCGTAGTCGAAGAGGAAGACCTCCGGGGTGTGTACCTCAATGTCAAAATCGGCAGGTCGCTGGTTGATGGGCTCGTGGTGGGTGCTGATCATTTCATCCCTATGGTCTGCCGAGCTGGGTGATTGATCATGGTCGTGACCATGGTCGTGGTCACGTTCTTGTGGGCTGCTTGATATTCCTGCGTGGTCCCTTTCTCTGGGGCTCTCTATACGTACTTCGTTTTGTCCATCTTGTACATCTTGTACATCAGAGATGGACTCTGGCTCCAGATCTATCAGGGCCTCCTGGCTGAATCGGGGCGGGGTGGCGTCGACATCACCGGTCGAGTGTCGCCTCTGTGTAGATATCGGCTCCGGTGAATCACTGGCTGCCTCGGCCCTCATAGTACTTTCATCACCGTTGGCGGCAGCTCTCGCGGCATCCTCGGCAGCGTCAGCAGCATTCTGAGCACTGGCAACTCTGCGAATCCTGGCGCCACGTCCCGGGGGCGGCGGGGGCGTATCTCGGTATTGGTACGGCGTATATATACACTCATCAATGAGCTTGGGGTTTGCTCCCTTTGCTCTGCTCCTGCTCCCCTTTAGCCAGTGCATCAGCCCATCCATCTGGTACTTGTTGGCGGTGCAATATGCCGTGACGCGCGGCAGACGGTCGCGATCTGCCTTGCCCAGCCTGGCGGCGTCTCGTCTGGCATTGGGGTCCTTGATACGCGTGTACTGGCTGTAGACCTCACGTCCGCTCTCCTCATCCTGGTCATCGTCACCGTCGTCGGCGAGTTCGGGCGTGGGAAGCAGCTTGAGCTTCTGCGCCTTCTTGGTGCTACGCTGAGGCCCGATCTTGGGTAGGTGGCCGGCCCCCGCGACAAGACCTGCTCCACCGGGGGCTGGTAGTAGATTGTTGGAGCCCGGCATGGAACCTTGGGTACCTCCGTGGGAGTTACGGCGGCGTAGTTTAGAGTTGAGTGCGGCCAGCATTGGCGGCGCGCCGGCGAGACTGCCAGTGCTTATTGAGCTCGTGGGGGTGGGCGGACCCGAGCCGCCGGGAGACCTCTGTCCAGATGCGCGAGCGACATCGATGTTTGTGGCAATGCGGCGGCGGAGAGGTTGTCGTTCGGGCTCAATGGTTCGCGTGACAGGGTTCGGATTGAACGTGACGGTTCGCTTGGAATTGGGACGAGGAAATTCCGGGGTAGTGGTCGGCTCCGACACCGTCGGTAGCAGTGGAGAGGTTTCTGTCACGGCTTCGGCCATTGTTCATCGGTCGGGGAATGAGGCGGCGAGGCTTGGCTGGTAATATGAGGCGTACAAAGTGTTGGCGGCTAAAAGAAAATCCAAGCCCAAGGGGTGTGATGGCCAACACTATTTCTGAGACTGTTGGTGGTACGAGCGCCGAAAGAGGTTTGAGAAAGCAAGCTGACGACGACGTTGCAAGAAATCAATCCTTGTTTGTGTTGGAGGGACGTGAGCCAATCGAAGCCCTGTTGTCACCTCGCCGTGGATGGCTTCGCAACTGGACCCCTAGTATCAGTCTGTCTTAACAAACAGCAAAAGCATCCAAGAGTTGTGTCGTGAGCTTAGGCTGGTGGTTGGGAAATGGATGAGGTCATTACTGTTTTTTTTTTCTGAAGCACCCGATTATTTCGCGACGAGTGTGCTCCACTCTAGCTCTGCTCCAATCTGTGCTTGCGTGTTGTGTGTGTGTGTGTGTGTGTGTGTGTGTTTGTGTATGTAACATTGTTAGTTCTGCGGCACGTAATTGTACGCTAAGTAGCGAATTTTGGTGCCCACAGCGGGGCGTCATCCATGTTGTGTTGGAGTGCCAGCCATTCAGCGTGTCAATTCATGGAAATTGCATCGAAAATAAGTTTATCAACGGTTCACCTGATTAACTTTGGAAGCCATGCGGATGCTAAAGGAAATGGGACACAAAAGTACAAAGTACAAAGGGAACTTGATTGCTGGCCAGAAATCTACCTATAGCAAAAGGTTCGTTGTGAATGAGAAGAGAAGTATTACTAAAATGGCAAGGTGAGGATGGGAGACCCTAGTGTCAACATCCACACCTTCCAAGCTTCTGGGATGAAGACGCTAGCATTAGACTATACCAAGAGAAGAAAGAAGAAGAGCATGCTGCTGCTTACTAGGAAGCTGGATTGGCAAGCATATGCGGAGATATATGAACCATAGTATTAATTGGATACAATATGATAAACATGCCGAGGTCCATTCGGTTTCGCTCTTGTTCTCATCAAAACATCTCTTCAAGATTCCCTTGACCAGGCCCGCCAATTCACTATTGGTATAACAAATTACTCAACGCAGGCATTTAAAAAGGCTCAAACCAGGCCGAGCCAGGTATCAATAAAATCAAAAAGAAAGACATAACAAAATGCCAACTGCCAGCAGCAAACAGCATGGGCGGCAATACGACATTGTCATCTTTGGTGCGACGGGTTACACAGGACTGTTCACCGCGGAGCAGGTAGCTGCTGCTCTCCCCACCGACGTCAATTGGGCCATCGCAGGTCGTTCGCAGGATAAGCTGCAGAAAATCGCTTCTGACCTCAAGACTAAGCATCCTGATCGCCGCCAACCAGGTAAGCACATTATATTAATTTCGGTCCCGTGCCGCACTCCACCATAAAAGTGAAAGGAAAACGACCAAAATTGAACAAGACAAAATAAAATAACAATCAAACCAAACACTCACAGCAACTGAGGTGTGCAACCTAAACGATCAAGACCTTGCGTCTCTCGCAAAAAAGACGTTTGTCCTCATTGCTACCGTCGGGCCCTATTCACTTCATGGAGAGCATGCATTCAAGGCCTGCGCTCAGAATGGCACGCATTACCTTGATGTCACGGGCGAGGTCCCTTGGACCTTGAGCATGATCAAAAAGTATGAGGAGTCAGCAAAGGAGACTGGTGCCATTATGATTCCCCAGATTGGCTTCGAGTCGGCACCAGCGGATATGTTCAGCTTTGCGCTGGTCAAGACCATTCGAGAAGAGCTACACGCCCCGACACGCGATGTCCGGTTGTCAGTCGACCTGACCAGCCCCCTTCCATCTGGCGGTACTCTGGCGACCTTTTTTACCATGCTTGACCTGTTCCCACTCAAGGTCATGGCCGAGGCCGCGAAACCTTTCGCCATCTCTCCAGTGCCACAGCCCAGCCCGCCCAAGGATCAAGTTTCCCTCTTCTCGAAGCTGACGGGCATGCGGAGCTTTCCGCACCTCGGCCTGGTGACGACCTCCTACATGGACAGCACTGACCGGCCCATCGTCGAGCGGACGTGGGGCCTCCAGCAGACGGAACCCGCCCTGAGGGACTACTTTTACGGGCCCAACTTCTCCTTTGGCGAGTACAGCAGGGCACACGGTAGGCTGCACGGCTTCGCCATGCACCTTGCCGTCGCCGTCGGGCTCCCGCTCTTGGCTTTGCTGTGGCCCCTTCGGTCTCTTGTCCGTCTCCTGATACCCTACCAGCCCGGCCAAGGCCCGCCCCGAGACCAAGATGCGAAGCAGAAAGTCAAGTTTTGCGGCACCGCGAGGCCGGACATGCCGTCTGGAAGCTGCGACAAGATGTCCTACGCAGAGGCTGATTTCACCGGGAGCATGTATCACTGTGAGTTGAGAATCTTATCCCGCACCCCTTCGTCTCGGTCATTGGAGCTGACTTGAGTGAATTCGACTATTAGTGACAGCCATATGCCTTGCCCGAGGGGCGCAAACCATACTGGAGCAGTATGAAAGTCTCCAGCTGAAAGGCGGTGTCTATACGCCTGCCAGTCTCGGCCAGGGCTTCATTGACCGCGCGGGGGAAGACGGCTTTGAGATCAAGAGCAGAATTGTTAAGAGCTAGCGCAGGAGCAATTACCACTAATTCTGACATTCCCCTTCCGACACCTGCAGCTAGTCTAGTCAAAGCTGTACCTACCTATTAAATAAAAAAACCCTCCAACCAACCTGGTACTTTGTTTGACAGAATGATTGATTGATGGATAGTCCGCAATTTATATTAGCAGCCATGGACACTGCGTCAGCTGGCATGTATTCGCCCAAGTCACAGTAACTATCACTTGTTCATCTCCGCTTGACCTAACCAATGTAGAGAACAGACTCCCCTACGTAATTTGCTAATCGCTGCCCTCTTTTAGTTTTGAGGGGTTCCCTCGCGCCGAATTTGGATACTGGTGGACCAGCAGAAGATGAGGTCATACATCACTCCGGTAGACCAATCATGGCGGAAGACAAGCCCTCATCCCTGCACATATCGAGACGAAAGTAGAAATCCACGGACGGTGGCGTGGCAATACTACAACCAGGGACTTACAACCACATCATCTCTGTCTTTCTATCCATACAAGCCATACTAAGCTCTGATCAGGGTCGCTGCTACCACGGGTTTGCATTCATTCGGCTCCTCCAATAGCTGCTGTTCCCATACAACTGCTGGGCCACATTTGTGAGGTAACCCCTGTGTATCCATGATGTAAGCTGTAAGCCTTGTTACCCCAGTTTCTGGCCCTGAGATCCTTTTTTGGGGTTTCCCCCGACCTTACACACTTCCGACTATCCACCCATCGAACCACGTCTGGAGCAAATCCTCCCCAGGCTGAAGTGGGACTTTTGGTTGGAAATTCGGTACTGTTCCTTGTACTCTTAATCTACCCATGCTGAGGCAAAGTTGATCGACGGAGACATTGGCGAACAATGTACCCTTCTTTTTTTTTATCCATTCGGCAGTTAATAAGGGTGATAGAAAATTGGCTTAAGCCCTGCCAAATACTTGGTACTAATGACGCGTTATTGTAACCGGGTGTTTCATGCTTTCTCGTTCCTTGATGTCTGAGAAGTCTTGGAGGCTTTTAATCTGTCTCTAGAGCCTGTCGTTCTGCATTCCACATGTCCAGCTCTTTTTCTGGCTTTGCCTCAAAGTTTCCAGATATACTCCATATTATTCACTGCTAGACTAGACTATGTCTTATACCCCTTGACCGATTTTACACAGCCCGAGATTAGAACCATTCTTCCATTCGTCACCGTGCTTTATCTGGCTGTGATATCTTTCCGTAACAGCCAATCCCGGTGACCTCATCGGCAGACCTTGCAAGAGCATAAGGGGGAAAAAAGGGCTGTGGCAAGATTGCATACACCCACACACCATAGCATAATACCCGTTTTTTTTTTCGAGTCGCCTAGAAAATAAGGGCTGGAATACAAATAAAACCCTTGGCCTAAAAAAAGACCAAACCATGTCACTACATAGCAAAGTCCGCGCTCGTGGCATCTCCAGCCCATGCACAGAAACGTCAGCCACAGATCGAGACTCGCCTGACCCCCGCCTGCATCGCCCGAGTTTCAACGCCAACAACACCCAGGACCGGTTACGCGAGGGCGCCAGGCGTCCACACCGCAGCACGATGCCGACCAACATCAGGCGGGACCGCAAATCCCTCTTTAAAGAGGTCGGCTTGCTGGACGACGACGAGCCTGAGGATTTTGGGGGTGGCAGCGAGAGGACTGTGCCGAGCCCCTTGTCGAACAAGGAGTTTGGAACCATCACTGGCATATCGCCCGCGTCGACATTTGATAACCACGACGACGGCGACGACCGAAATACAGCTTCGGGACAACGGCAGGACGCCGCCCCCGCCCCTGCTGCTTCGGCATATACGAAGACGAGCAGGACGACACGAGGAGCTGGCGAGGGTGCACAGCAGGAGGACAGGGGGCCAGCCGGGGCACGGCAGCTGCAGCCGTCGTCGCAGGAGAACCAAAAGATGCCGTGGTACAGCAGGCTGGCGCGGCAGGGGAGGCCGAGGATAAGAGCAGCCGCCGCCAGTGCGACGCCCCCTCCCGTAGCCACGAGTCTCTCCAGATTCACAATGATCGCCATGCTCATTGCTGTCGTTCTTCCTGCCTTTAGCTACAATAGCGGCCGACGGACCGTCGACATCGCGGGCGCCGATGCCGGCGTCGTCAGGAGCCGGGGCGTATTCGACGACAAGCAACAACACCAACAGCGCCCCTGGTCGCCCGACGTCGCTGGGGAGCTCAACTTGCTTGAGGCCAGGCAGAGCAGCCCCACGCAGGTCTGCGCGCGATGGGCACACCACAGTGAGTTGTTTGACGACTGGGGAGTTTAGGAAGATTGTCTCGAGAGCTGGAGCTGGAGCTGGAGCCGAGATTTTGACTGACAAAATTGCGATCTGCAGCCGCATTGCTTAACGGGACCGTTTACATATACGGTGGCCAAAGCAAGAGCAATCCTACGCAACAAAACGACAAATGGAGTAAGCAGACAAACAATGTGCCGAATGCTTGGAAGAGCTTCCCACCGATCACCTCACTAACAGGCATGAAATTACCCCTAACAACCTAGACAACAACTTCCTCACACTCGACCTCACAAAATCCTGGGACGTAAAGTCCCCCGTCCTCAACGGGCTTCCCACACCATCTGGTCCACCCAAGGTCTCCCTGGGCTACCTCTGGAACGACTACAACAACTTGTACTTGTACGGTGGACAGTTTGCCGACGACGCCCAGGGCGTGGAGGTCGGCCCGTCGACCGTCTGGAAGTACTCAGTCAAGAGCAGCACTTGGTCCGAGGACAAGGAGCCCGAGACGTCGGACGGCAAGTACTCGGAGCCGGGTGGGCAGAGGGTCCAGCGCTCCGCCGAGGGCGCAGGCCTCTCGGTCCCGGAGCTGGGCCTGAGTTGGTACTTTGGAGGCCACCTGGACACGTGGACGACGCCCGGCTGGTCCAACCAGATCTGGCGCGTCTACCTCAAGTCGCTCCTCGAGTTCACCCACCCTGGCTACTCCAACCCCGCAGTCAAGTCGCTCGAAGACAAGGGCGCCGGCGAGTTTGGCGCCTATCGCAACATAACCGAGGGTGGTTTGCAAAAGGACAATGCGTTCTACGAACGGGCCGACGGCGCACTCGTCTTCATCCCTGGGTGGGGGAAGAAGGGCGTTCTGATCGGCCTCGGCGGCGGCACCAACACCACCTTTTCTAACAACCTCGGCACCCTCGACGTCTATGACATTGAGAGCTCTGAGTGGTACCACCAGGAGACGTCTGGCATCCCGCCTTCGGTCCGCGTCAACCTGTGCGCCGTGGTGGCGTCTGCGCCGGACGCGTCCAGCTTCCAGGTCTACGTCTTTGGCGGGCAGAACCTCGAACCTTATGTAAGGTCTATCCAATTCCACGTTTTGCTAGAATATGAGCCAGTCATTCCCTCCCACCACATCTGCAAAGAGCTGACCCTGTATACCGCCGTTCCCCAAAACACAGAAAGACCAGGTCCAGTACGACGACATGTACATTCTCACCATCCCGGCCTTCACCTGGGTCAAGGTTGACAAGCAAGGCAAGAACCAGCCGTCGGCGCGCGCCGGACACACGTGCAACATGCGCGACGGGCAAATCATCACCATCGGCGGCTTCCTGGGCGTCGACTCGGCCTGCGACTCGCCGGGCATCTACGTCTTCGACGCCAGCAGGCTCGAGTGGAAGGACAAGTTTGACGCCGCCGACCACCGAGCCGACCTCAGCCCCGAAAACTCGGTCATGGCGGGCAGCTACGGCTACAAGGTGCCCCAAAAGGTCGCCGACGTCATCGGCGGCGGTCCGGAGGGCAGCGCCACCATCACGGCCCCCGTATCTCGCGCCACCGACGGTCCCTTCGCCACCGGCAAGTCCCCCGTCTTCACCATCACTGCCGGGGGCACCGTCACGCAGACGGCATGGGGTCCCGGCGCCACGGCCGAGGGCGGACCGGGAGGTGGTGGCGACGGTGGCACACAGCAGCAGGAGGAAAACAGGAAACCTCCCGCCGGGCTCATCGCCGCGGCGGTGCTGGCGGGGCTCGCGGGCCTGCTGGCGGGATACCTGGGCTTCTGCGCGTGGCTGTACCGGCGGCAGGTGCGCGCGTACCGGACGCACCTGGCGGTGGCGAACCGGTACTCTGGCGGCAACGCGACGGCATCGCACGCCAGCCTGGGCGGCATGGCGGCCGCCTTCTTTGGGAGGAAGCGCAGCAAGCTGGGCAGCAAGGACAGCAAGTGGAGCGGCGGCGGCGGCGGCTCGCAGAGGCAGCAGCGACGCTGGGGGAGCAGCAGGGTGCCGGCGGGCCAGCCGGGCATAGGGGGCGAGTTCATTGGCGGTGACGATGAGAAGCCACTGCATGGCAAGCACTTCTCAGTGGGACAGGAGAGCTTTGCGTGGGTCGGCAGGCCGAGCCAGGATCCTGCGGGGCCGGTGCTGGGCCCCTGGCTGGGACCAGACGGGTCGACGCCCGGGTCCGGGACGACGGCGACGAAAAGTGGACGACCGTCTCCATTTGCGTACGGTGGTAGTGGGAGCGGTATCACTTTCGAGCCACCGAGTGGTGGCAGTGGTAGCGGGCCATCGAGGCCTAGGACGAGTGGCAGTGCGTCGTCGACCGAAGGTTTGCTTGACGGGCAGGACATGAGCTTCTTTTCTGTCGTGATGGCACCGAGGAGGGCGTTGCGGGTCGTCAATGGACTTGAGGATGGGGAAAAGGAGCAGCATGACAACGATCGATGATGGATATACACGTACAGATGATGCATTTAACGTTTTTGCGCCGACCCTATGTACCCTAGGTATGTGAACATACACGTAGAAGGGAATTGATTGAATACATCAAAAATAAAGTCCTCGATATATACGTGCCATTCTACAAGGGCTCGTGTATGCATAGCGAGCTGAAATGTAGCAGACACGAGTCTTGACTTGTGATCTGGGTCAAGAGCTCAGGTTTGCTTCGTTTCTCCATCTCGACCATTTTCCCGGCATTGTAGCCAGGAGCTTGACGCGACGCCGACTGGCTGGCGGCAGCCTTTGTTGTGCGTGTTAGGCGTCAGCCCCTTCTTTCTAGACTCGCGCTAGAAGGCAAGCAGGTTCATGTCGGTTAGACCTCTGGTTTCCGTCCGCACGCCCGAGGGCATACGCTTGCTAACCTTAATGAGGCCTCATCTACTGAACTGCTGCCGAATTATCAAGATCAAAAAGTTCCGCATCCTCATATTCTTCTATTTCATCGATAGCCACACGGAAATCGTTGCCTAGGTATGGAGCCAGCTTCTGTAAAAGCTTTTCTGCTCGAGCTGTTTGTCCTTGCGAGGCACACACTTTGATGGTATCGAGGCTAAAAGCCCGCATCCTGACAGTCGTTGTACTACGTGCAATGTGCGTTTCTGGAAGGGCTTGATGTTGCCTCTTCCAAGTCTTCCAAATTCTGTGGCTTTTGTCATCAAGCAGGAGCTTCACTGCTTGCTCAGCATTCGGTTTTGTAGGGTGGTGTAGCGCGAGATGGGCCACGTCGATGCCATGGTGTGAGTGGTAGTTTTCTACCTCAAACATCTGGCGGTCGAGGTTGTCTTTCCCAATAGTGTAAAACGATTCGAACAACCTTGGAGATGCCTTTGTGAGATGTTTCCACGCCATAACTGTAGATTCCCAGGCGACCTTTTGCCAGGTCGTCATGATGTATTTAGGTGGTTTTTCCTGTCTGTCCCATGGGAATGTCTCTTTGACCTGCTTCATGCAGGCATATGCGTTGTTCATACTCGTGGCGCCCTGGTATTTATGCTCGACAAAGGCACCAAAGAGTTGCACTTGTTTGAATTCCCGTTCCGTTATCGGACGGTCGTCGCGATCCTTGGAAAGCATATCCAACCAAACCCACACCGTCTTCTCCATCCCCTCAGCAATCATGAATGGGATGAGCTGTTTCAGAAACGGTAGCTGTTGGTTGCCGAGAAACGAGAAGTCTTTCTCTAAGCCCGATGACCGTAGCCACTCCACAACCCTCTGCCCAGCTGATGAGGACGCCATGACTGTGACAGGGTCCATTGCAGATGATTGCATTATCTGACGGCGTTTGGCTTTGAGACAACCGGCAGCGCGTATTGGAGTCATGAGCCCCCTGGCAGCTGCCTCCTCGAAGACATCCATTGGATCCCTCTCCCCTTGCACCCGCAGTGCTTTTGCCTTTGATGCATCGTAGCTGAATAGCGGATTTGAAAGAATTGAGCGGAGGTGTTGGCTGCCAAGCGACGCTCGAGGGGTTTCTGTATGAGAGGGCCGCGTCAATTTGAAAGTGGCTTCAAAAGCTTCAGCGGCTTTTCGTTGTGCCAAGTCTGGAGACTGTTCCGCCGGTAGTCCAAGCTCTTTATCGAGCTGCTTCCTGAAGGACTTTGTGATTATCCTGTACAGCTTCGTTTTTTCATTCTGGTCTAGAGGGAGAGGGTCGCGGTACGATTCGAAAATGTTCTTAATCAAGGCGAGCGGCCTTGTCGGCTTCATTGTCGGCTACAACGCGTTGTTGAGCTGCTGAATGTCGGGCTTTTTTATTCTGTCTTTTCGTGCACCAAGAAATATTCGCTTGCTATATTACTGTTGCCTTTGATGAACCGCGCACAGCCCGGTCTCATTGCTCTTCAAAACTGTTCAATTGAATCGTTGTCGAAATGGTGACATGCCGTAAAGAAATCATCTAACCAACAGCAAGGAGCTTCACGATTATGGTTCCACAATGACGAGGGGAAAAGAATGACCCACTTGACGCTGGCACGTGAACGAAGGAAACACCCGATATCCGCCACGATCAGGGTACGGTGCGCAATACGACAAGTGGTCCAGACTTGACCCCCCGTCCATCAGGCAAGCTGGACCTGCATGAGCCCGACTTGGAGATTTGTTAGGTTGTTCTCTAAGCTACGAAATAAATACTACTCGAGCCTCTGATTTGCTGCATATACCCAGTTCCATAATATATAAAAAAATTCGCCATTTCAATTGTGCTCATATGGTTCGGATTGGACCTGATTATGGAGTTTGAGTTGGGTAGCAATCAACTGCTCGCTGCCGCTTTTATGGGCGAATCAGGTCCTGTCGTCTGTTGTTTTGGCAGCACCCATGGCACTTGAATCATCATCTTCTGGGGCCGTCAGGCCGCATCGCGCCTGTTTCTGTGGTACTCAAGCACAGTGCAAGGCGTCAATCGACTGATGTGGCAGATTTGTGTACCTGGCGGGTTGGAAACTGCTTGGGGCATTTCTTTGGACGGTAAATACTCTCATGTTTTATTTTTTTATTATTTTTAAAAAAGGTTTGTCCAATCTGTATTGGTTTCCTTTGGCCTGTCAGTGGTAATGTCGTCTTTATGTTTGTTTACAGTGCAGTCGAATAACACATCCCTCCAAACCGAATCATAACAGCTTCCAAGAAGACGCCTTTTGATGCATGGGACGGGAGTCAAATTCCGTCCCCAGAAATTCCTGCCCGGGCATCAGCAGCAGCTCCACATAAAATGGGCAGAGTGGGTCGTCTGCTAGCTATCCCGCCAATCATAACGCATCACGACTGGAGCTGAGTTGGTTTGCTCTGCCCTTTTTTCGCCTCAGTCAGTGAAGGATAGGCTTCGCATCACGACTCCTTCCAACTCTCTTTTTCTAGCATCATCAATTCCTGCTGCACCACCGAACTTAGCACCCCGCCACATCTCCCGGGCGAGCTGCTGCCGACGATCGAACAGCTCGTTGCTTGCTTTATCGACACGCCTTTACCCTGGAGACTGGGCTAGCCGCACGCTTTCCCCAACGATCGGAAACCCTAAATCTGTGCGCATGCGACTCTTTACGTCAAGCTGATCCCGTCGTCGGTCTTGATCAACTTCCCTTTCATCATCATCTTCACACACACTTCAGATTCTCCCTCTCGGCATGTCTACTGAGGCACAAACCCGGCCGGCGGCCTCGCGTGGCAGAGGCGGCGGCCGTGGCGGTCGTGGAGGCCAGTCGCGTGGTGGTGCTCGTCAACAGACCAGAACCAACGGTGACAAGTTCGATTCACTCGATGCAATTGAGGACGAGGGTGAGATTGGCGAGCTGAAGAAGCTCTATGGCGCCAAGACGGCCTTGATCAAGGAGATGTTCTCGGACTGGTCCGAGGTCGACATTCTCTTCGTCCTTCAGGAGACTGATGGCGATGAAAACCTGGCTGTGACCAGGATTGCTGACGGTAAGCAAAAGCTCCACGTTTTCGTAGTCCAAGATACCGTTTCTTTTCTCTTGTTTCCCTTTGTATTTCTCCGCTATCTTTCTTTCTTCTCGTTTGCTTGTCCTGCCAGCCTCTGCTCAGTGGCTATGGTGATTTCTTGTCTTCGTAACTTCGTTCTCAACCCAAACTTGACGCGATCCTTACTGACCACATTGCATCAATTCAGGCCAAGCCTCTCAATGGGGTGAAGTCTCAAAGACCAAGAAGGATCGCTCAAAGTCCAAGGCACCCAAGGACGTGACATTCACTACTACTACTGGTGAAACCGCTCCAGGCTATAACAGACCCTCGCGGGGTGGACGTGACGGTGGTCGTGATGGTGGACGCGGTCGTGGAAGGGCCACGGAACGCGGCGGCCGTAGCACGCGTGGCCGGGCCGTTTCTGCTGGTGCGAACGGTACCCATAACGACAAGAGCAATGATCTCTCTGTTCCTACCGAAGAGTCCCCCGCCTGGGACAACGCGAAAGCCGATGAGACGCCCGCTTGGCCAAGCGCGACTACCGAGGCACCTGCCGCACCCAAGTCTACTGCTCCTCCCACTACTACCGCTCCTGCTCCTTCCAAACCCGCCGTCTCTACCTGGGCTAGCATGCTTAGACAATCGACTGCTCCTAAGCCTGCTCCCGTAAAACCCAAAGCTGCCCCCGCACCTCCGCCTGCCGAGACAGTTGATCCGCTCCCTGCCGCGACCGAACCCGCTGCTGAGGAGCCTGAACCTATCGAAGAGCCGCCCAAAGAACCCGTCAAGGAAGAACCGGCTCCTGAACCTATCCCCACTGTTGTGCCAGAGGTTGCACTCCCGCCTTCTCAGGATCAGTTGACAGAGACGAACCTGGAGCAGATCACAGATACTTCCCATCCTCCTGAGACCGAGACTGCCCACAGCGAGGCTGCTGATTCATGGGACCCTCGCACTGCTGCTCTCAGTGCCACCGCAACGCCTCTTTCTGCTTCTCAGCAGCAACACCAAAATGCGCAGTCCTCGAGGGCTGCCACCAGCGGTTTCGCAGCCACTGCGATCAAGGCTACGGAGCGTGCGGCTACCCGGACTCCGAGCTACGGCCGCAGGCTTCTCGATCAGGAGGAGGCTGTGCGCATGCCCACCAACCGCGAGGTTGACCGTGCCACGGTTCAGTTTGGCGCTCTGAACTTTAGCGGAGAGGAAGACATCGACGGCGATCGTGAGGAGCCTGAGACCAGGGCACAGCCCCCAGTCGACTCGCCTGTCTCGCATCCCCGCACTTCGCTTCCTGTAGCTCAGCCCGCTGCCGTTCCCGACTCTTTCGCTGCCCAGAAGCCGGTAGCTGCCCCTGCCGCCGCTACTCCTACGGTACCTGCAGGTATGCTTGCAACCCGACAGTCTCCTTGTTGTGTACGTTTTGCTGATTTACAGACCTCACAGTTCCATCTGCGATTGCTCCCCAGCAACCCGCTGCTATGGCTCAAGGTAAGTCTTTGCTGCTTCGCATGTTCCTGGGCCGCCACGACTGACTTATTTGCAGCAGCTCCCCAACAGCCCCCGATCAGCCAGCCTTCTCAGCCTCACCAAGGCTTTGGCCGTTTCGGCCAGGACCAACACTCATTCGGCCAGAAGCCTTACGATGCTTTCGGTCAACCCAACATGACCAACCCTCCCGCTGCCACTCAACATCAATACGATGGCTTCCAGGGCCAGGCCCCGGCTCAGACTCAGCCCCTCACTCAGGCTCCGGCTCCCGCAGCTGCTCCTGCCGCTATGAGCTCTGCACCCAACGACTACTCGTCATTTTACACCGCTGACCCATCTTCCAGGGCTCCCTACAGCGGTTACTATGGTAACAACTTTGGCCAGCAACAGGCCAGCCAGGGGCATCAGGATGGTCCTGGGCGCTCACTTGCTGCTTACAATACTTCTCAGGCCGACCCCTTGAGCCAGTATCCCCAGAGCGGCGCGCAAGCTCAGGCTTCGTCTCGCTTCGGCGCCGGGTCAGCCCTTGACTCTCAAAACAGCGGAAACAACACCCCGCAGCCGCCGGGTCAGAACCAGCAGCAGGCTGGCCAAAACACCCAGTCGCAAGCCCAGCAGGCTCAGCATCAGTACCCCTACGGAGGGCAACACCCGTACCAATACAGCCCTTACTATGCTGCCTACATGAACCAGCAGTACAACAGTGCCTACGGCCAAGGAGGTTACGCCAGTGGTCCCTACGGCTCCAAGGGTGGTGTTTACGGTCAACCCACTCAATATGGAATGAACCCCCCGTATGACCACGCATCCACCGGAGCGAGTGGATTCGGCCAGTCCTCGCTGCACCGCAACGACAGCGGGCTGGGATCTGGCCTCGACTACGGTCGCGCCTCGGCCCAGTCTGCCAATCAGCAGGGCCTCGGAAGCGGTGGTTTCGGCGGAGGTGTGCATGATAACTTTGGCCGTGGTTCGTCATACCAGTCCCAGGCCGGCCAGGGCTTCAACAACCCAAGCCAGCAGGCGGCTAACGCCCCGTCAGGCAATGATGATCTGAAGCCCTTTGGCGAGAAGGCTGGCAGCGGACCCAGCCCCTCTATCAGCGGCGCTCGCCCCATGTCGGCTGCCAACAACGCGCAGTCTCAGCAGGGCCTCCCGCCCTCGCAATCCGGCCAACAGGGTGCCGCAGGCATGGGTGGTTACGGTGGCTACCCGGGCCATCTCCAGCAGCAGGGACACCACATCGGCCAAACCGGCGCAGGTGGTTTCGGTGCTGGTGCCGGACAACAGGGACATGGTAACAACCCCTATGGTGCCTACGGTAACCAGGGTTTCGGTGGCAGCTACTACGGAGCGCAACCCCGTGGCTGGGGCAACAATTACCATTAGGCCTGGATCCAAGATCAACTCGCACCGGTTGATAAGTTGCGTACCCAATGCGGAAGATGAATACGCTCGGATCGGATTGTTCAGCGAGGGCAATCGGCCGCAATGTCTACAGTCGCATAAAATCCCATTGGCAACTTCTACGTCGAGATGCAATCTCGAATTGCTAAGCCTAATTGAATACGAGAAATGATGGGTCTCACAATGGGTCCCATCCTCGACCCTTCTTTCTTTTTTGTTTTTTTTTCTGTTTGCTGGGTTCATATCTTAACGATCTTCGACTTGGTTCTCTGTTCAATGGTTAAGGGGCTTCTCAGATTTCTTGTTTGTACAATTGATTAACTCTCTACTCGGAAATCGGTTGGGGGGGGTGGTAGGGTCTTTCGACACAAAAGAACTGAATCGATTCAAATTGGAAGATGCATGATTGCTTGGGCCATCTCATTTGGTGTGTTTTTCTTGACAAAAATTCATTCTTCTCCTTTGGCCACCTGTTTTTCGTGTATCATTTCAAATGGAAGGCAGTTGGATGGTTAAAAACTGAGTGCTCCTTGGTTGGTGGATTTCACCGGCCGAACTTCCCACAAGGGTTGCCGAATCAAAAGCTCGTCAATTCATTGAAGCATGTGATTTCTCCCTTCTTCCCGATGATATGAAGCATTGCCAGTCGCTCGTTCTTGTACTTCTCCGGCAGCATACTCGGCTGTCGTTAACCGACCCTTCAACAGCGGGGCTTTCCTAATAATCAAACGTGGGTGAATTAAACTGAGCGGTTTTACGGGGTCCCTTTCACATATCTGTCGCTCAGGTCTGGCGGAATTCGGGGGAATGAATACCGCTACCTTGTAAACACATCATGGACCTCAGACAGGTCCAGAGTATTTCTGGCTAGATAGTCAGGTTCACGCCGGATAGTTTTGTAGGAACCTTGGTGTCGCGTTTGCATCTATGATTTGCGCTTATATGTAGACCTAATCCCGAGATACGGGCTTTACTCAGAGCTTGAAGTTGGCATTGGTCTTCTCCCATCCGTGCAAGTTTGGCTCCATCTCAGCAACACGTTCAACCAGGCGCTGCTTCAGTGGGCGTGCTTTGTCGGTACACAGTTCGTACATGGTCGTTATGTTGAACAGCAACGTGTGGGATGAGAACCCAGAATCGACCATGGCCTCGAGCATTTCTCGCCCCTGCACATGAAAAGAGCGTCGTTAGCAAGCTCAATACGCTCCGTATCACAAATCGGATCACGATCACAGCATTGAAGTCCTTACCTGCGACATTTTCCCCACATATAGCAGACATGCCGCCATGTTGACCGCGACCATCTCGTCGTTGGGCAGGTCCTCCCTCAACTCGCCCCAAGTAGCAAGCGCAGCATCATAATCCCCGTCTGCCATGTCGCACAATGCAGAGATGACCTTGTCCTGCGTCGCATCTCCCTGCACCTGATTGTCGACACACCTGCGTGCGGCATCGACATCGCCCAGATGAAGCCACAGCAGCGCCTTGGCGGTAGTCAGCTTGCCGCTAGCGCCATGGTCCACGAGCGTCTCGAGGTGCGCAGCGGCGCCGGCCAGGTCGTCCATCTCGATCAGCGCACCGGCAACCTTGAGTCCCAGCTCGGCGAGGCGCTCCTTGTGCAGCTCCCGTGCGCTGTTATCGTGGACTGCGGATGCATGAGCCAGCCGGGCCCGGGCCTCGCGGGCCAGCTCGTAGTAGCTCATGACAGAGCGGCGAGGGTCGCCAAAGCCGAGAGACTGCAGACGAACTGCCAGAACACGCAGCTCCCACGGTACCAGATGCTCAGGTGGCTCCTCGAGGGGCGCGTGCAGGAGGCTGGGGTTGGGGCTGCGAAGAGGCCCCGGTCCGTCGATGGCCAGACCCAGCCCTGGAGAGCCTACCCCTGAGACCGACGAGGCCACCGGTTGGGCAAGGTAAAACGGCGATTGCACATCCTCCAGTGCCTTGACCTCCTGGGCAGCTATGGGCGTTGCATCGATGAGGGTCAGACATGCGAGACGGGTGTGGATCAGCGAGAAGATGCGGGCGTGGTCGTCCGACGCGGGGGGATCATGGCCCGCAGTACCAGTGAGCTGCTGCACGGCGGCTACCGCTGCGGCGCGAAAGTGACCCTTTGAAAGGAGTTCCGGGATTGGCGTGTCGGGCGCCGGCTGGTGGGGGGAGTTGCGGAAGGCGGCAGGAACATTTTGCGGGCTGATAGTGTGGTAGATCTCTGGGCGAAGGAGGAAAGAAAAGTCCTTTTTGGGAAACTGAGGTGTCAAACGCGGAGACGGTCCTGGACCTGGAGACCTGGCTGGAGATCTAAGGCCCCGGGGACTGAGGATGTTTGGTGATGTTGGCCTCAAGCTACTGCCGGGAAGATTAGGATCCGGCGAAAGAAAAGTTGCCGCCACATCACTTGGCTTTGGTGAGCTAAGTGAGATGCTGTGTAACAGATCAGCTGGAGGTTTTTTTTCGGTTTGGAAATGGGAGACAAAACACATGATCATTCAGAACTCACTCGTCGACATCCAAGGGACCCTTGGTTGTTGATCGCGGCCTCGTCGCTAAGTACATGAAAGGTCAGTAGTGGACCCGAATGCGGTTGAGAATAGAAAACAGGATGGATAGTGATCATGTAATTGCATACGTTTAGGTATTGACTTGTTTCGTGCATGGGCCCTCACGGGGATCTGGTGAGGCTTGTCCATTTTGTGTGTTTTATTGGAAAGCGAAGACTGTTTCTCGAAGTAGTTCCGTCTTCCAACCCAGACAGAATCACATACAATGAACCACAACTTCCTTGCCCATCGATCGATCACCTTTGCCTAGTGTCCACTTTTCGGTCTGGGCCCACTTTTAGAGTTACTCCCCTCCACTTCCAAGGATCCCCTAAGCTCCTGCCCATCTTGAAGTTCCTGACCAGCACTCCTTTTCTGGATCAGAAGGTAATGCTTACTCTCCAACAAGGTGCAGTAATCAGCTCCTTCATTGTGTCGGCGTGTGTAAAGCTTTCTTACTTCGGCTCGATGCCAATCTGGAGTAGGTACTTACCTATCTAGTTAGCACCCAATTGAGCAAACGAATGAAGCAGCAGCAGGGGTTGCAGCCCGCAGGAAACGGAAGTTTTAGGAAGGAGCTTAGGTCCCCGAATTTATCTACAGTAGTACAACAAACGTTCAGTCGACATGCCTTTCTCAAGTTTTGATGGCGGCTTTCATCCTTATTATTCTCGCGGATCTGCTGTTAGGTGTCGCCAAGTCTAGCGCTCGATTCAGCGACCTCCATAAGCCATTTCCGGTAGGTCGAAGATGTTAACTCTGTCTTGAGACAGAAGTGAAATACGGTCTTCTGCAGATCAGACTACTTCGCCTCCATAAAACCTAGACTAGAGGCAACTTTCTACCCTACTTTTAATATTAGCTTTACTCCCCGGACAGCCTCGATCATCATCCTGAGCAACCATGGAAAAAACGCTATGCTATCGCACAACATGGGTGCGGTGCTTGCGGCAAGACGGTCGGCTTGCTCCGTTGCCAGGGCTTTCAGGTTGCTTACTACTACAACCAGGAGCATCAAAAGCAACACCGATCCCCTTGCAAGGCAGCCTGCGAAGCCATCAAGAAGACTCGGAAGGAGCTTGGCCGAGAGGAGACCCAACTCCGTTCTAGGCCCACTGACGACATGTTCCCGAATCAAGCCGGTCATTTTTGGGGGATCCCTGATACGCGTGACTACATGAGGGCCCGGTTTGCTGCAGCCCATGCCCTTCTTAAAGCAACGTTGGCGCTTCAATGAAGGCAATGGACCATTGCACAGATATAATACGCCTCTGCCGGAGAGGCAACCTCGGTGTGAGGTACGTTATTCCTTTTCTGAATCTACGCCTCGACTTGGAACAGGAATGCTACGCCTTTCTGAAGTGGTGGGCCACCAACCTGTTCGGTTGGGGTGATGTAAACCTGCCGCACGTCGATATCCGCAACGCTGACGCTTTTGAGCCTGTGGACAACATCATTTCCCAAGATGCGCGTTACACATCTTGTTGTACTCACTCTTCTTAAGCTACGCCTCTACCTGGATCTCGATTCTTATGAGGTCAACAACATGCACTACTGGTTTGATTATCTAAACCTGAGTCGCTTCCAAAATCCTCACCAACTCATAGATCAGATCGGGAAACTTGTCAGGTTGAGGTTTCTACCCTGGAGCCTTATGTTTTCCATGATTCTAAGGCTCAAGAATTAATATTTGGAACTCTGCCAAACCGTCCATGATGCAAACGCGCACATCTGACCCGGCATAGTGGATCGAAGCGCAGAGCCGATACTGCCTGAGTATTACAGCGGCGGCTCTCCTGAGGAAGCGGACTTCGTGCTTTGCACATGTCAGGCGTGCTTGGGTTGAGACAGACGGTATCATGAGCATGATCGATGGCGACACAGCTGTACTAGGCCCCGTCTACAAAGGCTTGGGTAGTGTAGTGGATGTTTATAGCAGTGACTTCACAGGACGACGAAAATATGCCGCTATACTTTGTCTCGAGCAGAAGTATATGTTTGCCGAGATCTACGGCTCTCCTGTGCTTCAAATCCACTATAAGGCTGCTTCGGTTCGACTACCCGCCGCGGCCAAGGATCCCCTCGAGCTTCACCGAGGCGGCCCGCTCCCACCTGGCATACTCGTGGTGGATGGAGCCATCGCCCGTCATAGGAAGCTTCTGTTCCGTATTATTGACCTACTTCACGTCGTACCCGTCGTTGTCGCCGGCTGCTTTGGCACCGACTTGGAAACCGGCGAGCTTGAACGGACGTTCACCACCATTGGTTTGCCCCGGAAACGCGGATCCTACGGCGATGGAACACTGAGGCTTCGACGAGGTGCTGCTGTTCACATTAGCGGTTACCTATCTTCTGCTTACACGCAGAGGGCTCAGGTTCTTGCTAATGTTGAGGAATCAGCTGTCTGGTACGTAAATGACGAGTTACCCCATCAAGCTTCCGCTACAACCACAAAGGTTGGGAAGGGTACAGTGGGATATATCGGGGATGTGAATACGTTGGCTGGATCTATGTCTGTCATCATGGCCCTGTGTGGACTTCGAGTGCGGCTGGATCCGGGGCTCAAGGACCTCCCTTCAGAGTCGAACATCCCAGGAACGTATTGGAGCGATGTGCCCTAGAGAACTTGGTACACCTTCTATTTGGGCATTTTAGAGTCGGTTAAAGTGGCCATCAGTCGGTACAAAGGCTTATCTTGTCAATGTCTTGCAGGCGTGTTACTTCCTCTTAGGACGGACTTAATGTGGAAATTTTGAGGGCAACGTATATTAATTTAGTTGGTTGCCTAGCAAGGTAGCACAAAATGACCGACTATACTTCTTACATGTAGATTAGCACCACTTATGCAGAGCTCTATCGGGTGACGTGAGGTTGGTTGGCTACGTAGGTGTATGTCAACGAGGACTCCTTTGACATTCGGATATGAACCCTCGGCTCCACTAGCGCCGATATAACTGTTGGTTTTTTTTAGACTAATTGGATCTTTACATCTCTCGAGAATCACAGTCATTACATCTCCTTTCCGCATATTCTATTTCAACCAGTGTTTGTAAGCATCTACTGTCTCGGGTTGGAAACTTGGCGAGGTCAGCTGCAGGTTCGATGGCGACTTAGAGGCGCAATGTTCCTGAGAAGCGGATTCTTATCATCAACGCTACCAAGACTGTCTAGGTGTCTATCTTTTACCTTGTCCGAAGTGGTAGGCTAACTTTTACGCAACAAACACTGGTACATGGAGGCCAACATCAATGGGCGCACTCATCATTCGGGCCCGAAGGTAGTACTTCTAATAGGTAAAAACACCGCCAACCAGTTTTAGTCACGGAATACATGCGAGCAGGATCCGACGACGATGTGGCTGTACTGCTTCTAGTGCGGCTATGGGGGCTGTCATAATAATACGAAGGACCCAAGGATTCATCGACCAGCTTGCGACGTTGATCAGGATTGTATATGCACATATATCCTGAGACATGTATAAATATATCACCATCTCCTTTTGTCGTCTTCGGAGGATCAAGGTGAGTAGAGATAGTATCGCCAATCATTGAACGAACTGCAGACAGAAAACAACTATACCGGAACTTGCACCTTTCAGAATGGCCAGCTTTTACAGCGAGAGCCGCAAAGAAAGGGGCTCGGGAAAAAAAGAAAAAAAAAAAAAAAGATGAACAGTACCCTAGCCTCGCATGTCGGACGCAATACGATAGTTGACCGCGTTCTCGTGCCTGACTTCATTCTCATCTGCGTATCTCTGGCTCTTGACTAGAAGATCATCCAAGGCCTTCAAGTATCTGATCAAGACCGGGATTATCTGCTGGTAGTCTTGGAGTGGAACCCGGTGTTTATTCGCTAACGTTCTTTCCCACGCATGCCGCTCCTCACCAAATACAGCCCTGAATTCCATGTCCAATCAAGCTCCGGCACGGCAAGGTCCGTCCTGTCGCGCAGCTCGGCAAATTTCCCCTCGTTGTCCTACATCGGCACGCGCGGATTCTTGCCGACGCGCGACAGCACGGCTGCCCACGGCGTACTGCATCCTGCAAGAGCAAAAGGCGCCGTTGGAGGTTTTTTGACTACGTGAGAGATGTGTTCCACAAGATACCGGCTGCGGAGGAGAATAAGTGAGATGGAGAGCAGCACACGGAGCTACCACATGCAGCACAGATGTGAGAAATAAGGTCAAAGTAGGGCGGCTGGTCGTGCCGGATGATCTACTACCTAGGTAGTAGATATGCCATTCCTTGCTGCCAGGTTGGGCGACTTGAAACAAGAACCACATCTCAAGTTTGGCAGGCCTGTCTTGTCACCTCCTCCAACCCATGGCACTACTCGAAACAATTTTGGCGTGCATTGCAGGTATACTTATTATACATAGCACGCCTGTGGCCAACAATGCATTAGCCGAGTGGCAAGCTCTTTGCAATTTGGGGTTGCAATTGGCCTATCAAAGGCCAGATAGTATTCCACCCCGACAAGGTAGCGTCCTAAAGGTCAATATTGATTCAATCAATAGATATTGCTACTTCACCACGTAACTCCTGGGTCCATCAAATCAAAATCAGATTTTGCCCTGAATTGGTTCGTACGACTTTGACCAAAATTGCATGCAGGTCCGAGAAATACCTTTATTTTTCCGCCACCGTTTAAACCTGCCCTGTACCAAACAAAACCCACTCCCACGGGGGGGGGGGGGGGGGGGGGGTTGATGTTACGCCGGAGGTCACATCCATGTCCGAGCGAGGCCAGGAGGCATCTTAAGGCCAAGAAATTCTGGACCTGCGCGATTTCATGGGCAATTCTCCAAAGTCCACCAACACATACCAATGGTAAAGGCAGGAGAAAAGGGGGACGAGCAGAGAATTCCATGATAAGAAAATACAAGGGTTGTTTTGAGTTGTAAATAGCTTAAGCAGTCATGGATCGGAAGAACACTTGCTTCCTCTCTCTCTCTCTTTTTTGTTATGGGTTGTTACAAATCAGGTCTTGGCTAAACGGTTGTGCCACAAACAGAAGAGAGTGAAAAAAAAAAGAAAAAAAAAAAAGAACAGCATAATGTATCGACCTCACTTTGTGGCATGCATTACGTTTTTGCTTTCTAACTGGATGAGGCAGCTTTTGTCGGTATCAACGGTCACCTTGCCAGGCAGGTAATGTTTCCACTTGATAGGGGTCAAGGCCCGGGGAATTTTGGGCATGTCAAGAATTGACTGACTGTGCAGCTAAAACGAACAGCGACAACCTATGGAAAGGTGGAGAGGAAGGAGAACGACAGGTTGTTCACTCACCAAACATGAATTCGTCGGAATGGCGGTAGTTAGGTAGATCTAGCCATGAGAGTTACAAATAGACCTGGATCCCAGAGATAATTGTGTTGTGGAATGGAGACACCGCTAAATAACGTTAGAGGGCCTATGAAAAGCTTCAAATTTAGCTTGCGGAGGCTGGTTCACCTACGAAAATGATAATTATCCCAAAAGAGACAAAAAGAGGTAAGATTTGCACAAGTCGAGTGGATGTGTGTTGCAAGATCAGCAGCAACAGCGTGAAGCTTGGACGAAAAAAAAAAAAAAAAAAAAAAAAAACAGGGCTTTCCTCAGCCTCCAATGCTGGTCGCGTTTTCTTCCTAAATCAGGCCCCCCCCCCCATGGGGTCGGAACGGTGGATGGCGACACGTGAAAGCAGAATAAAAGTGCTGTTCCTTACTGGCTTGACAAGGAAAACAACCAGAGAAAACTCAATTCAAACCATTAACCTACGGATAAACCAGGAACATATCGGAGGCGAACAAATCTCTTGACAAGGGCAGTCGTGGGCGTGACTCGCGAGGGTATGAAGAAAAGTCTTGGCAGAGTGTCAGTGTGTTGCACAATCAACATGCCCTTCTCTTTGTTTACAATTATAACCGGCTCCTCGACTGTAAGCAGGTAAGCTCCCTTAACATCTGTATTATTGCTGGATAAAGCGAGGGAAAAGAAAAACAGCGATGGTACAGTTCTGTAATACCCCTGGGGCCCTCCTCGATTGTGACTTCCATACGGAGAACTCAAAGCGCGCCAAGAAGAAATCGAAATGGTTAGTGTCAAGCATTTTTACAGGCCTAGGCAATGTCTTGGCCATACGGAACAATGCCTGAATAATGCAACCTAAGCACCCTTCGGATCGACGAATTCGAGTTGGCCAAGAAAAGAGAAGAAGTCCAAGAAAGAAAGCCAAGTTCATCAATGCTTGATCGTGTCGCAAGCCCTCGATACCAGGGCTGATAATCATGGGAATTTGAATCCTTTTCACCATTCTTGCCTGCAATTGTTGATTGGGGAAAAGGGAACCAGCATTGAAACTTGGTGGACCTCAACCCTAGCTTCGCGCAAGATCTTGCCTATCGTAGCGTAGTAAGTACCCTGATATCCACGGGATTAAAAGAGTGTATTTCTGTTTTGTACTAGCGCAGGAACCGTTCGTTACCTTACCTACCTACTTCGTATGTGAGTACTGTACTTACTTAGCTTACTTACCTACAGCACTCACTGTCTTCATTCAACGAAAAGTGCCCCGCCCGACGTAGCTTCTGTGCCTTACCGTAACTTGCCTACCCCTCTCTATTACACATCGCGTCTACTGCACTCAATGACTGATGGTTGGAGTCAATACCATCCCATCTATCTCCAGAGCTAAGGACAAGAATATGGGTGCCTTGTGACGCCCTGCCGGGTGAGCTGAAAGGCTTGCTCCAATCTACCATCACGCATATTACCAACCGGACCTAAATAAGCAGACTTTTTTGATGGACTCGTGAATCTCCCCTGCCTTACCCTCACCACGAAATAAGTTCCGGGCCCAATCCCTCCCCTCAGCCTTTGGGGGCCCCCCCGCTCGTTATCCGTGTTTCAATACAAACCCAAGACCTGTCCAGGGGGACCGCTGTCAACGACCCCCGGAAAATACCACAGGCACCCACCGCTACACCTACGAGACCCCGGCTCAATGGCGGGACCTGCAAAGGCTTGATACCAAAGCCCAGACAATTGGCATCTCTTGGCGCTGCCGCACCTGGTAGCATGTGCACCGCGAGCGCGACGTCGTTCTCCGGATGGCGACAATCCCTTTGGCTGCCGAGTAGGTTTAGACCTTTGCGCTCCAGGATGGGCAATCGTTGGTTTCCTCTCTTTTGGCTAGGAGGAACGATTCATGCGAATCTAAAAGCTCCCATGTCCTCCCCCATCTGAAGGTTCTCTGCTTTAGGTTTTGTTTTCTATTTCTCCTTGTGTCTCTTCTCTCTGTCTCTACTTTCTTTCTCCTCTCTTTTTTTTTTTCTTTCTCGGACATCCATCAGCTCAAAAAAAAAAAGGTCTCTACTCCCTGGTGGTGCAGCTCTAATATCTGTCCGGTCTTCGGCTTATATCACCCTTCTTCCGAGCTGAGCTCCAACTATTGAGACAGCGTCTCTCGTTATCGACACCAACCAACCTTGAACCACCTAATATCTTATACACATCAACAAACAACCCGTCACCATGGTCTCTCAATCGTTCCTCCTCAGGCTGGCTGCCCTCTGCGCCGTCGTCAATGCCGCCCCGCTCCCGCTTAACATCAATCTTGGCGCTTACTCACCTGCCCTGGTGGTAGGTGATGGTGCTATTGAATTCGAAGGAGCCGCAGGCAAAAACGGTGTTGAGTCTATCATCAACACCCTGCAAGGTGCCGCCGTCGCTGGTGGCGCACGTGCTGCTGCTGCCGCTGCCGAGGGTGCCACTCAGCCCGCCACAGCCAGCCAGGCTGCTGCAGCTCAGCCTGCCGCCCAGCAGCAGGGTCTCGGTTTGGGTGCTAAGGCCGTCGAACCTAGCATTCTCAATGAGAAGGTAGGCTTTCCACATTAAACCCCTTTCCGTTCATGTGTGTTTTGGCTTCTTCACCCATTCACTGTGTTTGAAAAGCCGTCGAACGTAACTGCAGGCTGACAGTATCCCTCACTGGAGAACTAGGCATCTCTCCCGTTACCCGGCGCCGCCCCATTGGGGCCCCGCTCGGAGGAAGTTGAGGTCGAGGACGAGGCCGAGGCCGAGGGAGACGACGAGCAGTCCGCTTCGGCTCCTCTACAGAAGAGACAGAACGCTGGCTTCCAGGCAGCACTCAACTTCGCCGAGACCGCCCTAACCAAAGGTCCCAAGATAGAGCTCGGCACCCACCACGCTGGTGTTGGTATCATTGTGGACAACAATGCGGGTGCCGGCCGTGGTGTCCGTTCTCGCTAAATTGGCCTTATGGTTGGATTTTTTTTTTTTTTTTTTTGCTGCGCATAATAAAGCTGTGTATATTGTATTAGGGCCGAGGAGTTTTTCGCGTGCTGGGTTTTGTAGGTTTTGGGCTGTTACAAAAGGCGTACCTAGATGAACTCTCTTTTTTCCATAGATACCTCCAAGGTACGAATCCCAGAACACAAAAGCCCAGACACCATCAGCTATTCAGAGCTCGTATACCCTTCACCTTGGGCATGCGACCATTGAGCATTGGATGAGTCTACGTTGGTAGTGGGTTGGAGTAATAAAAGACAGACAATTGACATGTTGGTGTGTCGATGGCAGCTCATGTTCATTAATGATTGATAACCCACCTAAACGTCCGAAAAATGGGCAAAATCATAAACAAGCCCGGCCATGGTTCAGGACGGCTGGTGTTTACGTTCCATCAAGCGGCAACTGATTCAACCCCCATGGAAAACAAAACTTATTAACTGAGGCTTTTCTCTCTCGCTCTGATTCAGCCCCCATGATGAACAGAGAAATATCCCCTGGGGCCCTAGGAGACATGAATGCGTCTATACGCCCTCCCCTTCGCCACACACTTTTTTTTTTCTTTTTTTTTTTTTGCATGTGATATGAAGGCTTTTGCTTGAACGAGTAGTAAGCCTGAAACGGTGCCATTTTGCCGGAAGCCCGAGATTAGTTGGATTTCTTTTCTTTCCTATTATCGTCAACCTACTACAGAACGCTACGTCATATCTTTTATTTATTTTTTCATCTTATACAATATAAGACAGACCCTTGTACTATCCTTCATTAGAACTAAATCATCTACGAACACAAGTCGGATGGTGGCTGCTGACATCTGCGTAGCTGGCAAGGGCATACATCACTACTGCCTGGAGTATATGGGAATGGTGGGTTCGTCGAGCACGATTGGGTCTTTGCTGACTAGCGGGTGTAAACTCTTGCCGATCTCTGCAATGGCAACAGTGCCCATCCAACTGACCATCGGAGGCGCCCTCACCCTGGCAGACTCACACACAAACCCAGCCACGTCCTGCTCGGCACGACAGAACGCGGCTGCAGGTTCCAGCTCGGCCCCTTCTTCCCTCAAAGATCGTCGGTCTGAGCAGCAGATGACAGAAGGGGAAGGAAAAAAAGCATCTGGGCTTTGCCAGTACAGTCACTGACAGTTTCTGACCACCCGTTAACGACTTGGCCTTTTTCCAAAACCTCTCTCGCACGCCTCCTTAGTATCTCGACGGTCTCTCCTGGAGGAGGAGAGTCCAAGGCCGAGCTGGCTACGCAGCTTTACCGTCTCCGATATTTCGTCCTAGCGGTCAAGAATGGCGTTTGATAAGTAAGGCAGCGACGCTCCATAAGGTCAGCGTATCTCACCACCCAGGCTGGTAACTTCTGCAAGTTGGCGGCTCGGCGTCGTCTCGCCGGTAACCTGAGCCGTGGGAGTCGGCTCATAACCATATCGTGGGTGACGTTGCCCGGTAAATTTATCTCAATGTTGAGCAGACGTGTCGTTGCCCCAGTTTTGCCATCTACTATAAAATAACAAGCAAGAAAAAAAAAAGAAAGCCATGCTGGATATTGGCGAAGTGCTCTTGACGGTGGTATTGAGAATAATGCTAGTGGATGTCAATACATCTTGGTTAAAGGGAGACAAATCAATGGAATATATGGATGATACCGCAAGTAAACCATGCTATACCACCTACGTTCTCGACGAAGACTTTTATGAACTTGCGTTTCATCATTCGTTTGTACAATTTGGGCTTCTGTTGATTGAAATTAAAAAATCGACAGGTTGATTATCCATGAAAGGAATAGTGAGGCGAGCCATGGTTGAAACCAGTGATTCAGATATGTCAATGACCATGAGAGAGAGGTCTGCTAGACATATTGGGCGAAAAAAAAGGTATCGATGTGGCAACATGGTTGCGCAAATGGAAAGAAATAAGAAAAAGTGAGAGCATTCAACGATTTCTCTTTTTTTTTTTTTTTTTTTTTTTTTTTTTTTTTTTTTTTTTTTTTTGTCGCGAACCCAGATCCCGAGTCCGTTGCCAGCTCAAATATTCAAATACAAAATAACCCACTGGTGTCCTTGAGCAAAGGGACCCATAGGTACATGCTATGATCTGCACGGCCGAGTCGGCTCTAGCAAGATCTACTGAATATACAAAGAACATACCCAAACTCGGGATAATTTGCAAGTCTTGCAGGGGCAGAAGCAAGGAACAGAAGCCGCCAAATCGACTCGATGTGCTGGTGGGACACGACAAACCGCGAAATGGTAGGGTACCACAAGCAGGCCCGAGATTGCGTGGGAAAATGGGCAGCCGAGCCAATTTGTGGTACTGCCGCTCAACATAAGCAAAGCCTCTCTGCTCTTCATCATCAAGGCTGAATGAGGAACAAGAAAAAAAAAAGTACATATGGGTATGCAGATCAACAGCACGGCTCAAAAAACAAATCCCCCCTAGGTAACTACCTATTCTCAAGACGCACGCTACCCAAGACGCACCGTTGGGTGCTTGCTTTCCGGGTAATACGCACCACCTGGCGACTTCCAAGTTCCAATAGTTAAGCGAGGCCACAAGAGATAGGCAAGGACAGTACGGGAGGGAACAGGCATGTATGTATCTTCACCTGACAGGTCCAGCTACGGAAATAGCTTTCTTACCTTAGCATCCATTGTGGGGGCGGGCATTGGGCCTCGGTGCAGCAGAGCTGCAGAGGTAGAGATGGATGGATGCCTGACCTGGCCCCATAAGACCCAACAGCTTGGTTGAGGCTCAAAATAAAAGAAATAAAAACCACCACCCCCCCGTCAACGACAATCAACACAATTGTTAGAGTCTTTTGTTGCGTTGCGACCAAGTCCAATCACCATGATAAAATATGCGTATGTAGTAGGGACAACATCAGCTCGACAGCGCTGTACAATACCAAAGCAGCAAGTTCAACCGAAAGCTAGATAAATTGCATGTATCGGAGCAAAATAAAGGAACATGTTGTGAAAAACACCAACAAGTTTCCTGCCTAATCCGCCTTGTCATCGTCGCCACCGGCCGCCGCGACTTCAGCGTACGAGTCTCCGTCCTCGGCAGCTCCTTTGGAGACATTGACAGGAGTACCCTTGGCTGGAACATCATCCGCGGCGTCCTCGGCAGCATCGTCATCATCTTCGGCCTCCTCGCCATTCTCACCGTTCTCCTCCTCAGCGGCGTCGTCGCCATTCTCCTCTTCGGCGTCTTCGTCGTCGGCATCCTTAGTGGGCGCCTTTTCATCCGAAGCGACATCTGTCTTTTGTTTCTTGCTTGGAGGGGCATGGTCTGCGAGAATGCGCCAGTCAGCAGGTTGCTTCAGGTAGAGGGATGTGAGGTTGTAGGGAAATTGGTCGATGGCTCGGATGCGCAAATCACAGGTCTACGTACCGGTCGTGCCATTCTCGCCAGCATCATCGCCGTTCTCCTCTGCATCTTCCTCTTCTTCTTCTTCCTCTTCGCCATCGTCGTCGTGCTCCTCTTCATCCTCGTCGCTCACATATCTAGCAGCCGGAAATTGTTAGTACCAAACTGTGCGCGATAGAATAGCCCAATGGAGAAAATCTTCTTGAGCCCTCAGATTGAAGGTAACGCATTTGAAGGCTATCAAGCTGAGACTTTTGGATCTGAACTGGCCCCGGGACACAATGCCCCCCTTCTTGAGCGCAAAGCTGTCCCATGCCGGCGCATAGACGGCGCATAACAAAATAGAGAAAAGAAAAAGGAGGCGAATAGGGGTACAGCGTATGGTCTACTTACTCTTCTTCCTCCTCGTCATCACTGGGGAGAGAAACAAGCTCTTCATCTTGCTTTCGCTTGCGGGACATGGTGAAAAGTAGAATAAGTAAAAGTCAATTGGTAGTGTTTATGGCTAGACAGAGCTGGTTGAGCTGTATCAGGCAAGAGTAATAGCAGGTGCGAGTGAAAAACTGGGTGTTATACGGGGGAAAAGAAGGAAGAACAGCTGGAGACGGGTGGAAGATCGGGGGTGTTGTTGGTCAGATGTGTGGGAGGTCCAGGGGTAAGCTGTTGCGCAAAGTGCCAGAAAATGGAGGGAGGTGGGTTGCGCAGCAAGCCAGAAGGGGGAACAGACAGACGGGCGCAGAGGGAGAGAGAGACAGAAGGAGACGAGGGGAAGCTAGCTCCAGCTCCCCTCCCAAGCGCTTGCGTCAGGGTTGGCTACAAGCTGTTGCTGCCATGTCCCGGCTGCGCCATCAGAGGCTGGCCCAAAGCACCCATTAGGTAAATCGGGCCAAAGTTGCGGGTGACCTTGAATTGGTCCAAGGTTATCGTCAAGATGACGGTATCTGGTACCTCCATCCCAGACCCACCTTGGGGTGGTAAGGTCCAAGCTCCTGAGATCCGGGTAGGCTGGATGAATGTGGAGAAGTGGATGGGATGTTGCGCGTGCAATCAATCATGTTTGATGGAAAGGCTACCACTAGGTAACTGCATGTTTGCCTGGTGGCTAAGGTACCGATTTCTCATGTTTAGGGTGGCTGGAGGGTTCAAGCTGCAGACAGGGTCGAAAAGACGCCACACACGGCATAAGCAATTGAAAGGGAGCTCCGGAGCATGAGAAGCAATCACACAAGCACAGACCCCTTGTAAATCTCTGTCTGTTTACAGTAGGCACTTCGTACTTGGTTGCTTTTCCTTGTTGTGCTCGAGCTGGATCGGACCCGTTGAGAGGCAAAGACAGCCAAGCAACGAGGTAAGCAGTAGCAAACCTAGGCAAGTAGCTAAACCGTCGATGATGTGATTGGTGAGGAATAGACAGCTTTGACCCACGTGCTGGAAAGCTCCGTGTATCTCAAGCGGGGGTATCGCAGTTCGCAGTTATCGCGATTGACGTCGGCATGTCAGTGAGATTCCACGGCTGGATATTTTCCGTCTGTAACTACTGTGCAGTTGATTGGTAGTATGAAATTATTCCATGGAATTGATCGCAGTGGAGAGACAATTGTCGAACAGGAGCCCAACCTATGGAGACAAAGTGTACCGAGTACGGTACGCAGCAGAGCTGCACGTAATAGAAGCTGCAGTGGATCGGCAAGAATACGGAGTATTACTTGCAAGATAGGTAGGTGGTACATACAGTATAGAGGAGTACATTAAGACCTCGGTCAAAAACGCCACACTACCGGTACGCGTCCCAGCGCTTGACTCAATAAACCATTTCCCGTCCTAAGCCAACGCGTCGATTATGGGAATTGCACTATTTGGCAGAATGTCAGTTGTACGCACGCACCATTCTCTCGGTACAAACGCCAAAAAGATAAGAGGTTTAACTGCCTAACAATAAGGCACCTGCGCCTAGGTGTCCGCCTAACACAACCTTGCTGGAGCACAGTCAGTCAACGAGTGCTGTCTTTGATCAATTAGGCGTAAGCTAGCTCTCCCAACAAGGCAGCCAAGATGTTGGCTTCAACTTGACCGATACTTTCCCCTTTGGAGTCAGAAGACGAATTTGGAAGGTGTCCTCGTTTTGATTTAGGTTAGCAGCAGCAGCAGCAGCAGCAGCAGTAGCAGTGCGGTGATCGAATACAGACTCGACCTGCAATATTTGTGGATTCATTTGTTTTGTCTTTGTCGTGGCTCAAGCCAAGATTACCAACCGTATCCCAGTTATTTGTCGAGGCTGTCATCCCGTCACAAAAGCCACTCGGAGATTCGATCACCCACTAACGTAGGGCCGGACCCCGAACGGGGAAATGTCAAAAAGGAAGGTTGTGCCACTGATGCCATCAAATACACCTGCGAATTTTGACTGCATAGAAAACTACATCAAGTAGGCAGGACAAAGGGCAAAAAGTTGCATGCTGTGACAGGTTTTGAGTGTGCGTAGGAAGGGAGACGGAGTGGGGAAAACTGCCGTCACCACGTTCTTTTTTTTTTTTTTTTTTTTTTTTTTTTTCCCTCTTCTGAACCAATACCTAATTCCGGATTGCAACCCCGGGAGCCCCGAGACCTCGTTTCTGGAGTGGAGAAACAGACTTTTCAACCCAAGCAAACATTGAAGTTTGAATCTCCACTGATAGAATTGTTCTCTCGCCGTTCAAGATTCCATAAATCATCTCGCCAATCCTCTTTACTCGATCGGGTACCTGCCGAAAACATGGTCTAATTCGCTACCGTTTGCTAAGCGCACAAGATGTACTGTACATACTGTATATCCACAGCAATTTCGGAAGGCGTCTTCGAGAAGATCTTGTGGAGCGGATACCTACGATAGACTTAAAAGGAACTTGATAGAGGGAGCTTTTCGCTTGGGTTAGATGGTGGCTGACAAGGTATACGTGATGGTTGTCATTAATGACCGCCGCTCAGACTTGCGAATTGGAGACAGATTTCTAGGCAAAGGGGGAAAAGTTGGTGGCCGCCCCTCCGGGTGGGTGGGCCAGCACGGAAGGGGCCTGTCAATCATGGCCATCTTGCATCTCGGCTGCTTCAGGTCGAGCGTCCGCTCTTTGATTTTGAAACCCAACTTTTGAACAGATTCGAAGGGGGCAAGACAGGCCAGAGGCGAATGAATACTCACTCATCGACATGCACGAGACTGGGCAAACATGTAAATCAATCTCTAGTCTAGGCCTGGGAGTTCCGGGTTTCCGGAACGCAAGGAGAGGAATACTGCAGATCATGTTCTGTCCTCTCCAGGTAATCGCAGCGCAAATTCGCGTGCCTGCCAAGCAAGGCCTCATGATGGAGGTTAGGTAGTATTGTACTGCACTTCGCATGTTAGGTAGTCAGCTTGCAGAGCAATAGGGTTTACATGCGCGTCCCCCTATCCCTTTGAGGATAAGCTTACTTTATAACGGGGTACGAGTATTACTATGTACTTGGTCGTAGTAAACTGTGTTCTTTGCGTTGTCACAACACCGACTGACCAGTCAGGTACCAAATGGATCCAATATCAGTAGCTTCGCTTCTCGCACACAGTAGATAGATCGAAAATGAGATACTCCATGCCTCACGGGATGTAGGCGAGGTGCGGAATCGGCACCCAAAAGCACTCGGTGAACGAGCTAACCTGTACAGTAATAACGAAATACTGTAGTGACGGCTGCAAAAGAAATGACCACACTCAACCTAGATAACCTCGAGGCCTCGCTAGTACGGACTTGGGCGATGGGTAACGCCCTAGCGGGCAGCTTGTCATACTGGGTCCAATTTACGGAACGAGTTGACAATCCTCATCTGTGTTGCCTGCCGCGGGCCGGCCACACAGGCAAAGACCCCGCAGGAGCAGACTGACGACGGCACATGGGAAAAGGCATCAACCAGTCAAAAGCCGGGCAAGCGAGGCTTTTAGTGGTAATAACGACCTGCCGTAATAAATACCATGCAAACAACTTCCGCCCGACTTGTCGGGATCCGGGCTGGTCTACCATACTAGCCTCGAATTGAGTGCCGCGGCCTTGTTAGGTCTCCTTTTGGAGAGAAAAAGATGTCGATCTCTTGGATTCTATTGCTTGACAGGCTGCTTTACCACCTGTCATCCGGTCGTTGGGATGGAAGCGAGCGTGGGGACTTGTTGTTTTGGGCGGGATTTTTTGGACAGGGGTGTCCTAGCGGGGAAAACATTTGGGCCGGGGCCAGGGGAAAGAAAATAGCGGATGGAGCAGGAAAGAGATTTGAATAATTTGATTGCCCTGACGGAACACTACAGTAACCTGCCTTTACCTAGAGTAGGCACTTTTATGAAGCTTGCTTTGGGTTCGGGGGAAAGAGTCAGCCTTTTGATTTCTTTGATTTTATTATTTTACATTTTGTGTGCATGTGCCAAAACCCAAGAATGATTGTCATTGTTTGTTCTTGTTTGCTCGTCGGTTAGCGTACTTTTTTTTTTTACAGTACAGTACAGTACCATACAGTACATTACAAAGACAATAACCGAGCAGACAACAGGCCCCCCGATACGAGTTGGTAGGGAGTCAGGAGCAGCCCACAATTGAAGAAAAACCCGGTGACGGTCCGTCGCTGAATCCTTGTGCTGGTGCACAAATCCTCTAGAATATCCTTCAAAACGTACCAAGCGAGCGATGTTGCAGCTGGCGTTTGCTACCGACTCATCAGCGCGTGCTGCGGTTGTGCCGCTCCCAACAACATCACCCTCGTAGTAATCGAGAGAGGCGCTGTTTGTTGCTTTGCAGTGAGTGCTGACAGGGGACTGTCGCAGCAAAGCACAGCGCGACCACGGTAACATTCCTCACCTTACCAAACAAACAAAAAAAAAATCCTTCACGGCTGCCAGAGGCGCAGGCACAACAATGTCAAGCTGGTCTGGGTACGAGTCGGACGATGTTTATGCGGCCGATGCAGAGGAGGGCACCAGCAAAATCAGCACAGCCAGCAACCACAGTGCCGTCCGGTCTAGGTCCAAACGACGAGTCCTTCGCACCGCAGCGACGAGTGCAAATCCGGATGGAAACCCAGCTGCAAATACAGATTCCGGTCCTGGCCTCGTCGCTGGAGTATTTCTACCTCCTAGGGGTTCCAGCCTGAATGGAAACAGTTCCTACCGTAGCGAGCAGATGCTGCAGCACCAGAACCAGCACCAGCACCAGCACCACTCCCACTGGCACGCCAACGCCAACCGTCTGCGACAGCGACCCACGACGAAACAGGCGAACGCCTCAGAAGTGCCAGGGCAGCCCCACGAGTCAACCACTCATGCCCTTGCACGGGGCTTCCATCAACAACCTTTGCATTCTCGGCATGGCTATTCTGACCGTGATGGCGACTCCTTTTTGTGTCAAGATGTATTCTCGTCATCCGATGGCCGCCCGACTCAATTCTACTCGCCGTCGCCGCCCTTGACAATACCCGCATCGCCGCCAATATCACCCGAATGGCCCTCCCTCACCGGCATCAGCAATAATTCTTTTGGGGGCAGCATTACCACAACCACCACAACCTCCTCCTACGAGACCTCAATTCCCACCTCTGCTAGCTTCAACAATACCGTGAGATCCCCTACTATTTCATCTACCTCCTTGTCAGCGCCGACGACGCCCCTGCAATCCCCAACCCGAAAATCATTCGCCTCCTATCACTCGCAAACCTCGTCCCGTTTCCCGGGTCTCAGCTCCCATCCTCCCCTTTTCGATTCGGCTGCGCCTGTACACCCGTATCAAAAACCACTTCAGCCCTCGTCCCCAGGCATACCTGAGTTCCCGGATCTCGAGCAGGAAGACCCCTACATCCGTAGACCGAATACGGCTGCCCCTGCCTGCAGCCCCAAAAGCCCATATTTTACTTCTACGTCTGCAAATCAGCCACCCGGTCCTGTCACATATCGCCCAAGCACGCCACCTTCGTCCCGGCCGTCCAGCAGCCGAGCGGGTGAGGACTCAACAATGGCCGTTGAAAACTTTTCACGACCTCGCAACCCGAGCGTCTCCCGGCCCAACATGCAGACGCTGCCGTCTAACCCCCGCCCAATTGGACATTTCGACCAAGACGAGACCTACAGCGGTAACAGCCAAATACATGCCCCTGAAACAGCAGGCTGGCCACGGCAGAGAGGCCCTTCTGTCTCGTCCGCCAAGTCCGCCGCAACATATTCCTCGATACCGAGTACCCGTACCCGGCCTTCCAACGACCGCCTCAACGTCGCCTACCGAACGATGCCTCGCACGGCAACGACAACACTAACCGCACCGGGTCCCAGTTCTTCAAATGGCATGATATCCCCGGGCCTGTCGAGGCCACAGATGGCATACAGGCGTGAGGAGAGCAATGGTTCATTGAAGAAGCAGCCGAGTTTGACCGGCCATGGCAGGGAAGCTGCACCTTGGGCCGCTGACGAGGAGGAAATGCGCTCAAGTTACCGTTCTCAGCTCACAGGCTCGACGACACAGGGTACTATGTACTCCAATGTTGGAACCGAGAGGAGTAGCATACACACTAAGAACAGCTCGAAAACATCAATCTCGTTGTCTGGGCACGGCCATGGCACGGATGACAACGGACTGAGCGTAGAAGACGTCATGGGCATGTACGAAAAGGGATTTGCGGACTCGACGGGTGCCGAGGATAACGATATGGATAGCCCAAGAAGGGGCAGCAGTGTCCGGAATCGTAGCCGCTCGACCTCTTACTCCCTATCCCACTCAAGGAATTCTTCGAGGACTCATGGCAACGTTGGAACGCAAATTCGCGAGGCTATGGACGATTCCTTGCCGCTGCCGGGCAAGATACTGGCAGCAAACAATGCAGATGGGCCAGTGTTTGTACGGGATTCGGCGGCCTTCTTCAGAAACTCTGGGCTTCCGCAAAGCGATTCTGAGGCTACGGGCCCTGGCCAACCAACACCAAATGAACCTTCCAGGCAAATTCCGCACAAGACAACCGATTCATCCAGCAGCAAACACGATTCTGCCAAGCTTCTGGACACTGACGACAACTCTATGATTGGACGAAACGTCAGCACCAAGTCAACGCGTACACACAGATCCACCCCGTCGTTAAGCAAGGGACCTAGGACCTCGGTGTCAAGCCCAGATCTCACAACCGTCCTCTCCAACGACGAGCCACCGCTTCCGACAGCAGCACAGACGGAAACATCACCCATAACGTCCACCAATACGAACAATCAACTCTTCTCCGCACCCGAGGAAGACGATCCTTCCGCTCGGGATCGGTATGGCTTCCGGAAACATAACCAGTACATTTCACGCGAGCAGTATGATGCCTGGGACACTCAGTACAGCGCCTACCTTGCCCGCAGGAAAAAGAAGTGGGCGGCGTACCTCAAGGATTCCGGGTTGATTGCGGATCAGCCAGATAGGTTCCCTCCGCGCACTGCTAAAACTAAGCGTTTTATTCGCAAAGGTATACCGCCAGAATGGCGGGGCGCGGCATGGTTCTATTACGCAGGGGGACCAAGCATTCTTGCCAAGCACGCTGGTGTCTATGACGACCTCATAAAGCGCTCCCAGAGACCAGGTGAGCCGAAGGAAGTTGATGTCGAGGCGATCGAGCGTGATTTACATCGCACGTTTCCCGACAACGCGAGCTTCCGATTCTCGACCGCGGAACCCGAAGACAGCGAAGGTACGGAAAGCGGGACCGGAGAACCCAAGATCATCAGCAGCTTGCGAAGGGTATTGCTTGCCTTTGCCATCTATAACCCTCAGATCGGATATTGCCAGAGCCTGAACTTCCTGGCCGGCCTTCTATTGTTGTTCGTGGAAACAGAGGAGCAAGCTTTTTGGCTGCTGAACGTCATTACCATCTTGCACCTGCCGGGAACCCACGAAATGTCGCTCGAGGGATCCAAGGTTGATTTGGGAGTGCTTATGGGCGCCGTTAAGGACTCTATGCCGGGAGTTTGGGCCAAGGTCGGCAGCGAGCTCGACGGTGAAGCCCCTCGTCCACAAACCCAAGGTAACGGCGCCGCCAAGGCCAAGAAATCGTCGCGGAAGGCTGGCAAGGGCGCTGCTGTCGCACCATCTGATCGCCTTCCTCCAATCACCTTGTGCATGACGGCATGGTTCATGTCGTGCTTCATCGGCACCTTGCCGATAGAGACGACGTTACGCGTCTGGGACGTCTTCTTCTACGAGGGCAGCCGGACCCTGTTCCGTGTGGCGCTCGGGATTTTCAAGCTGGGCGAGAATGAGATCCGCGCAGTTCAGGACCCGATGGAGATGTTTGGGGTTGTTCAAGCGCTGCCTCGCAGGCTGCTCGACTGCAACTTGGTCATAGAGGCCACCTTCCGGAGACGCAATGGCTTTGGGCATCTGAGCCAGGAAACTATTGACGAGCGACGTCTTGAAAGAAGGGAGGCGCTGAAAGAGGCAAGAAGGATTGAAACCGAAGGGGGCAACATGGCCGAAGCTGATGGAACTTCTGGAGTGAGGAGAAAAAACACCCTCTTTGGACGAAGGAAAAATAAAGAAGCCCCGTGAGTAACGGGTTAACAAAACAAACCGCCAAATCTGAAAACAGTCAAAGACGCCACTGGCCCTAGATGATTTCATCTATTCGGCAAAGTATCAACGCGAAGATCAAAGTTTCATGGACAACCTTGCAGCAAAACTTACAAAGACATTTACTTTTCCTTTGTCATGATCTACATGCTCTGAATATCTTTTCATTGCACTATTGTCAGTATTTTCTTTGTCATATTTTAGCGGATTATGCATCATCTCATCAACCGGCTTGGGAAAAAGAGACCCTGGATGGGGTTCATCGGAAGGAATACTGCATTTTTTCTTTGAATTTTCTCGATACCAATAGCATCTCAATATTGCACTTTTTTTCTTTTCTTTTTTTTTTTTTTTTTTCCTCAATTGATACGAATGGTCCAAGTCCTTGCTGGTCTTATTCGCGACTTCAGCTACGCCTGTATATAACAAACCAATATTTAGGTTCCAAGCCTTGCAACATTAGATACTTTTGAACCTTGTGACGAACCTTGACTTGATGAACAACAGACTTTGACTCCAGCTAAAGAAAAAAAGAAAGAAAAAAGGGCTGTCTTCACATAGACATTTGCCTGGCCTTGGTGCCTAGCTAGTCCCTTGCCCGTGACCGCGAAGCTACAAGGAGATGGGCTGGGATCTGCGCGGTGATGGTGGCATGGTTTGCTACGATGGCTGTGCTTCTGGTTCTTGAGATGAGTTCGACATGTAAGGTGCCCGTACACTGGATGTTCATGTGGTAGATTAGAAATCCCCCGTTGATCAGTTTGAATGCTACGGTTCACGGAGTGATCTTTATGATGATGTAAGACGACCAAAATGGCATCGTTAAATCTATCCTGGTGAGTCTATGTAAATATATCTATCATTCAGATTCTCCTAGCAGACAGCCTTCTGCATTGCTGAGACGAGGCTGGGCGTATTTGGCAATCGTGGGATTGCACGACGTGCAACAATCAGAGTAAGTGTCTTCATTCATGCTCTTGCCACTAGTCGTCAACACTGGGATGATCATCTTCTTCCTCAGCATCGTCTTCAACACGTGTTTCATCCTCTTCTTCTTCTGCTTCTTCCTCCTCGTCCTCGTCCTCGTCCTCTTCTTCCTCAGCCCCACCCACAGCAACGCTACCAGCCCGGCTTGTCTGCCTACTCGTGGCAAGACTGCCGCCCGCCGAGCCCGGCCCGCCGGTGCTAAGCATGCTTCGGACAGCATCATAGTCGATACGCTTCGAGAATTGGCGACGGTCAATCATTTCGAGCGTGGCATCCGTTGCCGAGTCTGCTGGAGACGTCTGACCCTCGCCAATGCGTGGTTTCTTGGCCCGATTGCCGCGGCCAGGCTTTGGTGGATTCGTTGCAGCTAGGCGTGCTTTGAATTCCTTTTCCTGCTGCTTGCGCATCCAGTCCTTGTTCTGATTGACCCAGAGCTGCGTCTTCAACTCCACCTCTTCCTTACCGAGAAGACAGTACATAACTTCTGGGTCGTCAGCGAACTCGTCCTCTTCGACCTCTGGCTTATCTAGATAAGACTGCTTTTCGGGGTCGGCGAAGAATTTCAGCGCAGCAAGCTCAGCCGCGTTGGCAAGTCGCATAGCGCCTTCAGTCGTGGATGGGTTCATCATATTTTCCGTGATCTCCATTTCCAGAAGCTCTTCGTCCTCATCCCATTCCTCGGTGACATAAGCCGGCTTCTCGACTTTGGGAAGCTTGCGGACGCTACTACCTTGAGGTTGTTTCTTGGGTCTACCAGGCTGCGAGCCACTTCCTGGTGCAGCGGGAGCAGGTGATCCAGCAGCCTCGGAAGAACTGGGGACTGCACCCTGAGAACCAAACTGCCGTGCCAGGTCGTCAAGATGGGAGTTTGCGTCCGAAAGCCCCTCCTCTATATCACCAGGTTCTTGATTTTGCGAAGATGGCGCATCTGTCCTATTTGGAACGGCTGGGATGGCAAAACCATCGGCGTCAACCCTTCTTTCCTCTTCTCCGTCGTCAACCTCGTCGCGCTTGCGCTTTTTCCGCCGCTCCTTGAGTTTTGCTTGGTATTCAGCCGTCTTTTTGTAATAGGCTGGAGGGTCCATCTGCTCGTACAAAAAGTCCCGCATCAAGAAATCATCAACGGTGAGTTTGGCTGAAGGGACTTCGGCGAATTCGTTTAAGCGTTGTTGAAGAGTGTGCATTGTGACCTTGGCGATGAAGACAACCTCCCGTACTGTGCGGCGAAAGTTGTTCATTCTCGCCGCCATGATCAGACAGGCACCACATATACCGGATGGTCGGCGGCCAAGAACCATCCAGTCCCGGTCCATCCGCTGCACTAACCGTACTGCAGTGCTGGCAACCTTGTTGGTTTTGTCTCCAAATTCCAAGCGGGCAGCAAACCTGTAGATCAAATCCTCGACGAAGATGGGGTTGTAGTTGCCACCGGCACCAATATCGCTGATAAAAGCCTTGTACATGCGGCCAAGGTGGAAGACATCGTGCTGCACCAAGTCAGCGAGGTCCATGAGCATTATCTTGCAACTAGTCTCCTTTCTGCAAGCTGCGTAAAGGCACATGGCGGCAACGTAGACAGAAGAGCGACCTTGGGTAAAATTTCGAGAGCTGGCAAGTTTGAAGAGTTGGCTGGCGCCGTTAACAGTGCGCTCGGGAAGGTTAAGCGAATTTGCAAACCCCTGTATAAGACTCCGGGCCTCACGAAGGGCTTTTTCTCTGGCCTCTGAAGATGTATTGGTTCCAGCAATCCGGCGACCCCCTTGGCCTCCTGACAAACGGACGCCACCATCGGGACCGACATAGCTACCCTGTACCACGGCAGCACCACCAGCAGTTTCGCCGAACTGGATTTCTGCCACAATGTTGCTGTCGTCGGCAACTCGACCACAGGTCCGACAAGTACCGTCAACGATGTTTGGGTTTGGACAGTTCTTGTTGGGGCACTGGCTTTTCCTACCACCCGGTTGCGCAGGGCGGGCCTCTGGCGCTGGGGACATGGAAGGGGCTGGGCTCTGGCTTGCTCGGCGTTGCTGCTGCCATGCTTGGTCCTGAATTGCCTTGATAGGATTTGGCCGCGCGGCAGGCTTGGGCCTCCGGGGGGCCTTGAGGCCTGGCGCCATTGCTGGATTTGGATCCGCAGGTGAAGGCTGGTTTGTCTGCAGAGCAAGCTGTAGTGTAACACTGGTAATCTTTGGTGGCTTTGAAAGAAGGCAGATTGGACTTTTTTTTTTTTTTTT
>NC_043743.1:3940367-3961924 GCF_004337985.1 Pyricularia pennisetigena
CCCTTGAGCTCGCCAAACGAATGAATGGCAGCCAAAACTCAGTTGGGCTTGAAAGACAAGAAATTAAAGGCTGGCAAACAGCAAAACCAACCGATGCGAGGATAACTTAGAAATCGCTTTTAATTCTGTCTCTCCGCTATGAGATGGTGACTGTAAGGGTTTGCTCGATGATGACTCTTGTGACAATACGCGCCGTCGTTGAAAGTGAATGAGGCGCGAGGTATTTCTGGAGGAACGCGAGGCGCGGAAATCTTCAGTGGGGTTGCATAACTTGGGCGGATGATGTGGCGGAGAGGACAAAGCCTCTGAATGGGAGCTAAGCGGGGTGGAAGTCACGTGTTTCAATTGCTTGTCACCACGACGGCCGTAGTTCGAGTCGTGGCATGGTAAACGATCAATCGGCGACGCAAGGCAAAAATCTTAATCGAGAAAAACCATGTTCACCGACCGTCAGTCACCCCAGTCATCTATGCAAAACTCACATCTTTCATGCGGCCAGTCGTTCATGCCGATCGTAGAGAGGAAATATAAAATTTCCCTTTTAACCTCGCTTGTTAACGTAAAGCTTCGACCTGCCAATGGGCGAAACGCCATGAGTACATTCAATGTCTTGGTTGAGAGCCTTGGCATTGACTAAGCATACCTACTTCTATCAAGTTAATGAAAAACAGTGGATGAACTTTCCCATTATTGGAAAAACAACTCAAGACATACAAGGCAAGGATGGAAAAAACGCTCTTCATCTGCAAGACAACTGCAGGAGCTTTCAATGTTGGGCCGCCTGCCAATGACCAATGATTGCATTGTGGTCTATAGAATATGGCCGATTCACATCAGCAGCTTCCTTCTCTGTTGAGAATGACCACTTCTTTGTTGCGCCTGAAGATCAAGCCGCAATTCCGCAGTTCTCTTAAGACATGGAAAATTGACAACTTCTTCGTCTGCCTTGCAGTCAACACCTTCGGGTTTCTTCTAACACGCCGACGATAGCAATTAATTGAACTTGTTCACCCATTCTTCCCTGTGATTCTTTAGTTTCGACGCCCTGAGATAAGCTGCTGGCTTCATATTCCTCAAGTCAAGCACACGACGACACGTTGACCTATCTACCTACCTAGGTACGCTCCTAGGTACGCTCCTAGGTACGCTCCTAGGTATCTAGGCACTTTGCAGCCATGTCGTTCTCGTCCGAAACATCCCCTCTGCTCGAACGATCCAACAGCCCTGAGATCGATCATCTACCAGCTCCCAATGGTGTCAACGTTCTCCAGGAAGACCGTGTTCCTATCTTTCTCCGAGCAGCACATTCGCCATGGCCATGTATGAAGCAGAATATACTTTGCTACGTTCGAGGGTTGCTTGTCTTGCTGCTCGCAGGAGCAGGTGGCATAGTCTTGTATCACAAGCTTCAGCATCGCACACATCCCAAAGACGAAAAGAACGAATACAATCATTCACTTCTGCAAAGTCTTTTCCAGTTCTCCAGCATCACCTTCATCATGATGACTTTGTATCAGTGCATGGTCTTTGGCTGGACGTTCATGCACTTCCACTACCCCAGTGGTGGCGAGGGCTACTCTGGTATCAAGGCCAGATTTTTGAATGCTGCAGCACCGCCGGAACAACGATCGACATCGCCCAAACCCCTGGTCTTCAGTCTCTTCTATACCATCTCGCATGTTGCTGCTTTCATGAACACGTTCATATACATGACTGTGTTGGAACCGAATGGCCGTGGCATTGGGCAAAAGGAGAAACAGTCAGAGGGCTTCTCTGGTGACGAAGATAAGCTAGACAAGGATAAGAAAGGGAATAGTAAGCAACCTTCCCCAGTACTGCTGGATTTCAGTTCGTCCAGAGCCATTGACATTGGGTTTTCTGGAGAGAAGATGATAACCACAGGATCATTGTGATCGATGACAACATGGTCAGGAATCTTGCCTTGGTTTTCCTATTCATTCTACCTTCGGCGGTTGCCTTAATCGAGATTCTCTTCCTCAACACCATCAAGCCACCAATCGTAGGTTCTGTCAGCAGAGATCCCAAAAATCCCCTGTGTGTCTGACTAAGAATGTGTCCATAGCCACTCTCGACTCATATCCAGGCCATCAATCTGTTCGCGATGGTTTACCTCGTTTGGGCATATATTGGAATGTCTATTACCGGCCATGATCCTTTCTTTGTCTTCGACCCGCCGAAGCTGGCATCCAACATTGTCCTGGCGGTCTCTAGCTTTGTTGGTCTTGCTTCTGCCAGTATGTGTACCTGAAAATCCCCGATTTAAAGTCTTCTGGGTTTGCTGACCTGTCTTTTCTTTCTGATGCAGTGTTCTCGGGCATGCATGCTCTCATCAGCTTCCGCGAGGCAATCATTAAGAAGCTTCAATACTAGGCTGGGTCACACTCATGGTCAACAAAGACTCGCTGCGTTACCGATGTGCCAATTTTGGCAGAACTACAGCTGACCGCAAGTCCTCGAGAGTGGTATTTTTACAGAACATTGGCGAGCTAAGGTTGGGCACGATCAATACAGTCTGTTGAATTGACAAGGCTACAACCAGTTGAACAGAACACATGACACAAGGAAACTCAGATTGGTGTTGTACAGTTGTTATTGTTAGATTACAGGCCTGCCAAGCATCGATTTAGGTATGTGGCGGTCAGAAGGCTATGACGTACTGGGTTTGGCAAGACGACAGAACATGTTTACAATACCAAGTCAATCCACCACTTTGAAGATAAGCAGTTGTAGGCAATGAGGGGGCAAAAGAAAGGAAACCAGCTTGTATGTATACACCTACAACTAAATTAATTCGTTGCAATCAGATACTGGGCTTGGACGAAGTGCGTTGACTAGATGTATTTGACTGCTCAGTAAATCAATGGTGAAAGTGTTTCTGCAAGACCGTGACACTGCCACTGCAGCTGTTTAGGTGACAATGGGCAACGTGGGCAACAAGATACGATACGCGATTCCATGTTATCGAGAACCCCGCAATTGGTAAGTGCTGTTCGTCATGCAAATTTCCGGTGACGAGGCGGTCAAGCAGCTGGATTCCGGTCGTCTTCAGGCACCATCGAATTTGTCAGAAGTCAATTCAGGCTTGCGGGTTCCAGGGACGCTGCAAAGTCTGCAAGTATCAAGGTGAGCCGGACATGAGGCGGCAAATCACTTTTGTACACGATAGACTCACGCTGCCATTTGTAAGCGTGTTGCGGTGAGGCCAAGACTCGGATAACTGACCGAAATAATATTGGACAAGTGCAGGTACCTTGGAGAAGGAGGTACCGAAGTACATTACATACCTAGGGTGCACGGGTAAATAATTACCTGGATTGATTTAGTTTGCTGCCCAACGGAGGCCTCTCTGGTTACTGTGTCTGTACCGACTTTAACTTTACTTCTGCAGCAGATAGATGGCAATGGAAAGCCACCTTAAAACAGCGACCGTGGGGTTGAACATGCTAAAGGCTTCACAATCCAGACATTCGGAAAAGAAACCCTTTAGGCGCGGGAGATGGTCGTTGACATCGGCATGAATTGAAAACGACGGACAAAGCGGTCTTGGCTCGATTGGCGACTTTGTCAGGCAGGGACAAGGGTGACTGGATGGCTTGGATGCATCCGTGAATGTGATTGATGGTCCGACCTCCCCCACACACACGTCAGTACCACCAATAGGGCGCCTATCGCAAACAAGTTCCCAGGCATCCAATCGGCCAAGCCAAAAGAAAACCCCGCGGAGCAATAAATACAGCCCCTGCCCCCAACCACAAGCAACTTCGCCCTCCCTTTTTCCCTCTTCCCTCCTTACACGCAAAAACCATACGGGCTGCCAAGGTTATAGGATATCTCAGCCATTCGTTCAAGTTCCCCTCTGACGATAATCCTCCACGGGCCCCAGTCAATCTTTTCTTTTTTTGTGCGTCACACTCACTCATTCTTGCCTCTTCAGGCCTCTTTCTCCTTGATATTCTGTTTTCGCTCGTTCCGTCGCTCTCTACAATAAAAAAACACGATATTAGTCGATCAATCGAACCGCGACAGGGGTTTTCCCCTCGACTCGTTTTGATCTACCGATTCGCCCCATCTCGTTCGATACGAGCTTCGAATACTGATTCAACCCCGGTTACAACCTAGATTCCGATCAAATACAAGCTTCCCTCGCAGATATTCCCGCGACGCTCTTCAGGATGTTCAAGCGCTCTTTCCGGTCCAAAGACACCGGAGTCAGCGGCGGCATGGACACGCAACATCGCGTGGACAAGTCGTCGAGGTTGACTAGGAAAGGAGGTGCCGGTGGCGGTAGTTCGAGCTCAGGACGGGATCCACAGAAGCTGTCGAAACTGCAAAGGTCGTTCTCAACCAAGAAAGAGGAACCTGCGCGCTCCAGCGCCAAGTCCCTCGCCCCCTCACCCATCGTCACGCTAGCCGTGGGCGAGGAAGGACGACTCTTTGCGGCGCACGAGGATGTTCTCTGCCAGAGCCCTTTCTTCGAAGAACTCTGCAGAGGTCAGTACCTTGAGGCGCAGAGCAAGAGAATTTCTTTACCAGAGGAAGAGCCGGAAGTGTTCTCCGGCGTGCTGGAGTACCTCTACAAGGGCGACTACTACCCGCGCTTGCTTCACAACAAGCACCGAAACTCTTGGGAACTCGAGGATTCCAACACCACAACACCACGCCGAACCACCCCGCAAACTTCCCCCAACCCCAACGAAAACAACCGAGGTGGCCGCGCGAGCGGTGGTGGCAACAGCTACCAACCAGTCGAGGCGACCGTCTATGTGGCCGGTGAAGGGCAGCACGTGCTGCGCGACACGGCCATCTACTGCGCGGCAGGGCGGTACGGGCTTGAGGAGCTCCAGCGGCTGGCGCTGCGCAAGCAGGGCCTCCAATCCGGCATTGACGTCGGCACCATCCTCAGATCAGCTCGGTACTGCTACGCGCACACACCCGACTCGGACAGCCGCCTGCGCGCCCATTACCTTGCGCTCATCATCCGATGCAGGCGCACTTTCAAACGGAGCGGCACCATGCAGGCCGAGATGGAGCGCGGTGGAGAGGGCTCCAAGATGTTTTTCGACCTATTTGTCGCCATGTGCAACCACCTCGATGAGGTCATCGAGGATGGCAACGCCGGATCCCCGAGGTTGGTCTGAAAGGGGTTGCTTGACTGATTCCCGTCCAGTCTCCTGCGGAGATGGGCAGAATCGGCATGGTCTGGCCAAATTGGGTCCTGCGGGACTTCTTCCTCGGCGTTTGAACTGATTCCAGGAATACACCTGGGACATACCAGCAGATTGAGCACCGAGTTTTGCTTTTCCGGGATAACCGAGGGTTTTTGAGTCTAAGTGTCTGGTCAGTTTTGCTTTGGGCGATCCCTCCCCCACTCTTGGCTTGTCTGGGCGTTCTCTGGCGTTTCTCTCCTCGTTTTGCTTTTTTTGCTTTTGTTTCCTTCCTCGCTTGCAGCTCCCCCAAAAGCATGGTTCATCAGATTGGAAACACCATTTGGGAGATGCCTTTGTTTTTGCTGCAATTTATTGCTGCCAAGGACATTTCAAAAGTCATTCTTCACTTCTTCAAAACGAGGTTGGCCGACCCAGTCATTTTCACGATGAACCATTCTGGAAAGGGGGTGAGAGGGGAAATATAACATGGGCAGTCAATCGAGGGAGGTATGTCAAAAAAGCAGAACCCCGTCCGACCAGAGAGATACGGATCAAAACACCCAGCCCTAGTGATCCTGTCGGAAATACCCCTTAGCCCATTGTCCCCTCTACCTTCTTGGATGGCTTTCTTTTTCTTGATCTCTTGTCCTGCGTGCTTTTTTGTTACTGTTCCGCCTAGTGATACCCCGTTGTGGATTTTAATTCCTGACGTTGCTTGTTCGCTTCTTCTCCACTCCTGTACAGTTTTTGGGTGTTTGTTTTTCAAAGTCAGGTTTGGGAGAAAAGAGTCGAGAGCAACGGTTGACGGATGCTTTATCCGGGAGCAACTTTTCTTTGGAGCCCTTCTTGTCTTTGCGACAAAACATACCCGGCGTGTTCAACCATCTTGATCACCTCCACAACAACAAAAACCAAAAACAAAAAAAAAAAAAAATCCCAACGACCAAAGACAAAAAAAAAGTACAACCAAATTTGGCGTTACTTTGTTTTTTCTTTCTCAACGGCGTCTGCTGGTTAAGGATACTCTCCTCTTTATTTGGTTTCTACTCTTTGCCCCTCTCTCAGCGAGAGAGGGCTGGAATGACGAGATTGACAACAAAACTCCACTCGAGGGGACTTTCGGTGATGAGGAAGGAAAACGGGATGAGAGGATGAGAAGATGAAAGAGAGGGAAATGGTAGTGATCCCTGGGGATCCCCGTCAAGAATGCCAGTCTCCCAAGTCTTCTCAATAAGAAAAATAACGCACCCTTTTGTCTCCTTTCCACAGCCATCGGAAACCCCAACAACAAATCACCACTCTTTGTGTACCAATTCCCTTTGTTAAAGCCATTGGAAGGAGGAAGCAGATTGTGAGAAGGAAGGAGCAACTGGGAAGAGATGCCTTTTTTGTTGGAGATGATGGGGAAGATCCAGGGGCTTTTTTTCTGCATGGAGTTGCCTAGCGCGGGCATTTTCCCCACTTCATTTGACATGACGATTTGATGAGACTTACGATAGATTGCGATAGAGTTGCTCATCAAACGGGCTAGTTTTTTTTCGTCCTTCACCATCCCTAGAGGATGTGTAGGGGAGAAACATGACAACCCCCCGCGCGAGGCTCTTTGATGCCCTACGCTTGAAGGGTTTTGAGGTAATGGGAGATTCGGCCACCTCACCAAAACACAATTGTTTCTGGAAATGAACGTGGGTGACCAATGTGATGTTTGGTTTTGCTAGATGTGATTTATGGGCTCACCTTCAGCTGTCTTGTCCCCATGTTCGCGGGGCGGCACACCGTCCCGCTGCTCCGCGATCCGAAGTTTACCCAAAGGTGAGTCGAGAAGAGTGGGGCACCATATTTCCCCTTCTGGAAACTCCGCCATTGAGGGCATCCAGACTGACCTGAATGAACTTGCCCTTGAGGATGACGTGGGGTTTCACGGCATGCGCGATTAGGCCGGGGTGCTTGTTTATGGAATTTCTATTACAAGATTGAATTGGATCTGCGTGCGCAACGTGGCACTATTTTCGCGATCAACTGATGGGTACTGGTCCCTAGGGGTCGGTGGGTTACTGAATACGGCTTGTCCTACCCCGCAGTTACAAACAGGTGGACTTTTGAGAACGGTCATGTCTGACGATACAAGCGACCAAGTGCAGCTATGCAGGCTAATTTCCAATAGTCGGAAATGTATAAAGATGCAGGCGCGGGCCTATCCTGATGTTGTTCTTACCTTGTGCTACAACATCAATCATAGTCCCATTTAGCTCAAGCTCGATATTCAATTCAACCTAGCACCCGCAAACGTTCTTGTAACTTGCAGAACAAACACCGATCACATCAAAAATACACAACCATGAGCTCATTCAACATCAAGGCGGGGCCCGGAACTGACATCTGGCGCAAGCCGCCCACCAAGGATATTTTCAACGGTAAGATGCACGGTTGTCACTTTCTCTTATTTATATATACATACATATATATTTTATAGGGCAACTAGAGATGAAGAATGGATAGATAAAAGATCCGTGACTAACAAAGAGAGTCACAACACTTCAACAGCTCCAACCCACGCACCCGCAGGCACCAAGACCACCGCGCCGCTCTCCACTTTCAAGTCTGCGCAGGTCAGCTTCACCTTTAAGCCGACGGAGCAGTACGACCAGGGCGGCGTCGTGCTGTCCCTTAACCCACCCGAGGGCAACGGCAGCTCGTCCTCGCCCAAGAAGTGGGTCAAGTCGGGCGTGGAGCTGCTGGACGGAACACCGGTGCTCGGCACGGTGGCCTGCGACACGTGGGCCGATTGGTCGCTCAGCCCAGCGGCCGTCAAGCCCGATGGCAAGACGGTGGACGCGACCATACTGCTCCAGAAGGAGGGCGACGAGAATGGCGTCAGCCTCTGGGTCTACAGCGTCGGTGCCGATGGGGTTAAGAGGCCACTCAGGGAGGTCTGCTGGGTCTTTGCCGATGATATGCAGAAGTGGGAAGTCAAGGTCGAGGCTTATGCTGCTAGGCCGGCAAAGGGCACAGCGGACGAGTTGGGGGTGGAGTTTGGCGGGTTGGAGGTCACGTGGAGCGAGTAATTGGGCATTTTTTTTGGGGGGCTGGATGTACTGGGTAACTTGCCTATGTCGTTAGATGAGGCTACTTTGGTGCATGTTATGTAATTGGTTACGCATATGAATCAAAGCCTTTCGTGAAGCATACGAGACTTGAACTTGCAGGCCGATTTTTGCCAGTCATTTGTGGAGGATGTGACGGATAGCAATTGCACACCTCTCGTTGCGCCAGGGTTGGGGTTGCGAATAGGCTTTAAATATCCAGATCCACTCTGGAGCAGCAACGATTCGGTCCCTGGACCCACTTGTTTGGGGACAGCCTAGCCTTAGCAGAAACAGCTATGTGTACCTTACTTGTTCGTCAACACCAAAGCAAAGTCGACCAGAACACATCACCAATTGTTACCGAAACACCCGCGCGCCTGCCTTTATTCCTCCTGTCCACAGCGGACACGACCACTGCGATACCACGCGACTGCGAATTTCACCCTACTTTGGCCTGCCCACCGTATCATCAGCCATGCTGTCCTCACTAGGGAACTCGAGGCAAGCGGCCACGCAGATCCTCAACTTTGCCCTGATTCTGTCGACAGCATTTATGGTACGCCCCAATCCCCATACATAAACAAAGCAGAAAGGCTATGGCCTTGGTTTCACGCGCGCATCAGCAAAACGGACAGAGGACCCTGATTGCAGTCTGTCTGGGGGGATGCGCTTCAGACATCATGTCGCAGGGACACGGGGCTGACAAACAAACAAACGATGCAGATGTGGAAGGGTCTATCTGTCGCGACAGACTCGCCTTCGCCAATCGTCGTCGTCCTCTCAGGGTCCATGGAGCCCGCTTTCCAGCGCGGTGATTTACTCTTCCTCTGGAACAGGAATATAGTTCAAGAGACGGACGTGGGCGAGATTGTGGTCTACAACGTCAAGGGCAAGGACATACCGATTGTGCACAGGATCGTGAGGAAGTTTGGCGTAGGGTGAGTGTTTTTTTTTTTTTTTTTTTTTTTTTTTCTCTCCCCTTCATGCGAATTTCTTCCTCTTCAGTTGCTGTTGCGACGGGAGTGCAACCTTTGCAGCAAACAAGCAAAAGTCGCTTGATGGCTGATTTTATGAACTTGTCCGTACGCCTCAGTCCCAAAGCCAAGCTCCTCACCAAGGGCGACAACAATGCGGCAGACGACACGGAGCTGTACGCCAAGGACCAGGACTACCTCGAGAGGAAAGACATCATTGGCAGCGTTGTGGCGTATATACCGTTTGTCGGCTACGTGACCATCATGCTATCGGAGCACCCTTGGATGAAGACTGCGATGCTGGGTATCATGGGATTGATGGTGGTGCTGCAGCGCGAATAGCGGGTGGCTTAGAGAAAGTCACTTGTTGCGCTTCTTTTTGGTGGCCTTTTGTTACCGCTTCGATGCGGAATTTTTTCAGCTTAGCAAACAAAGATAAAAATGCCCCAAATGGAGAAATTGTAACCTTGCAACCTGGCTGCAGAACATGGTACAAAGATATTTTGTGGATTGGAGAGGGAGATAGGACTAATCAGGGTTGATTATCTCGCTTGGCACTGACCTTAGGTAAGATGCAGAAGTTTTTTTTTTTTTTCTTTTCCTCTTTTTTGTACTCTAACGATGACGTTCAACATGAATGTTTGGGGTGCCTAAATCAAAAATGTCTTGGAACGGGCAAAATAGGTTATGAGTTGTATCACCATGCCCACATTCTATACCACAGCGTAGCCCGCCCTCGCCGATCAAATGCAGAGCCACGTCTGCAGGGCAAAGTTGCCCAACAAGGCGCAGCCCCATCTTGGCCGACACCAGCGACCTTTTCGGATCCGAAAATGGGCAGCCTTGGCAAGCGCAATCATGTGCGAGCTGAGCCCTTCGGCTTGTCGGCTGCACTTCTGGACAACCGCTCAACGACCCAATGGCATCAGCCATACGCAAAATAGCAATCTACCTCCTTGTCAGATCTCACCTGTACAGAGTGGTGGGTTAACAACACAGAGCCACCAATCCTGGGGGTCGGGCTGCCATAGCACTGGGAGGCTTTTCAGGAAGTTGAGCCCCCCCTCCCTCCCAACACCCGCCTGGCTGTGTTCCTCTTGGCGGGTGAGGTGAGGTGAGATTTCGCGCCAGCTCTTCTTAAATGTCTTTTTATTTTTCAAGTACCGAATTTTGGATGTTGCCTGGTAGGGAGGGCGGCAGCTAGAATTGTACATGTGTATAAGATGCTGCCATGCCCTGGCATATACAACGATGGGTCTAGGAAGGAATCAAGCTTATTTAACGATCAAGACACATTTGTGTTCATTTCACTTCATCACTTTGCCATCGATATCCTTGAGGAACACAACTTTTCCTTTTTTTTTTTTTTTTTTTTACTTGTTAATAGACATACATACAGAGGGGCATCATCTCCCGCATCAAATCGTCAACCAGCAGCCGATAAGATGGACAACAACGCATACAACAAAGCGGGCCAGCCCATTCTTACCAAGGTGGTTTCGAGCAAGAAATCGTTCATGCTAAAGAGTGCTACCGGTGTCGCCATACTCATCATGGACATAATTCTCATCGGCGTTGCTGCTGGCAGCTTGAGTGCCCCTGGAGTGTATACTTGGTATTATTATTTCTCCCCATTCTACAACTTTGTCTTTTGCGTCCCGACGGTAAGTCTTTTTTTTTTCACATTTGCGTACCACGCTCCCTGACAGTTCACGCGCCCGTTCTATTTATATCTACCCGGAGGGTTTGAAAAACACACGCACACACAACAAAGACTGACAGGATATGTGACACAAAAATTATAGGCCATTCTGTCCTTTGGATGGCAGGTAGCTGAGTTCATCACCGTCGCGGTCCGCAAGGATCGTGGGATCCACCCGGGTGCGCACGTCGGCATGCACCTCGTCATCTGGCTCTCCTACATCGTCGCCGCCGTGTATTCCGGCTTTGAGGTTCAGAGGCTCGACCACTATAACAGGTATCCATACGACGGCTACCGCTCATCGCGCACTGCTGCTTCCGATATCCAGGCGGGAATCAAGAAGATTTTCTCATTCCAGGTTGCTGTTTTGGTGTTTGTGGTGCTGTTGGTGTAAGTCTGAATCCTTGAAAATCCCTCCTTTCTTTTTTTGTCATGCTTTGGAGGGGGTCTCCGCGACGAAAACGGCGACGTTTGGCTGACTCGCAAAGTTCTTTTCCTCATTTAGTCTTGCACACTTTGCCCTGTTTGTTCGCGCTTGCATTGAGACGCACCGCCGAAACAAGCAGATCCGTGGTGTCTACGTCCAGGCTAAACAGACCGATCAGCAGTGGGGCGGCAATCAGGCCTAGAAATACCAACTATAATCCGCCTTGCGAGGTGCCTGGGTTGCGTCGTCTCGTCTCCCATTGCCGAGCCAGATGGGAAACATTCGTGAGCGCCTTGCCTCATGATTGCTGACGATTTTGCCAAATTCTTTTGCGCCCATTTCTTGTACATATCTGTATTTTGTATTTGCGTTTGCATTTCTTTTTTTTTTTTTTTACGTTACAATTTCGATCGATACCCCCATACACATTCGAGTCTACTTTAGTCTAGACCACTTACTTGCCTTGGAACACTATAATGATACACAAAAATTGTCCATTTACGTCAAGCGCTTATACTAGCAGAATCTGGGGAATGACAACGCACAAACAAGAGATGATTCAGGACCGGGCATTATAAAAAAAAAACCCCGTTATCGGCCATTCCTGGCTCTCAAGACTAGCTAGCTTTTATGCGTCGAGATCTATCAATCTGTCTGCAAACGGGTGAGAACGCCAAAATCTATGCTCACCACCAATTTTAGGGAACATGGGAGTGATTTTTACCACTGCGGCCCGCCTGGCATCTTTTTGGCCCGTCGCTCAGCACACCTAGTATGTTGATGGACCCAAGACCACTTTTTGTGGCTGTAGGTATTTTTGGACCAGCGAGTATGGCACCTCAGGATTTGGATGTCTCTTCCAATATTGTTCTCCATCCCGTTGAGGCTACCGCATATTTTCGATCTACCGTTGTGGGCCCAGCAACGGTAGCTACTGACCAAGCGTGTGGGAAAGGAAGACTTTAGTTGCCCTTGCTGCAATAGTTATCGGGCCCAGTGCATCAGAAATCTGGGATGCTGTGCAGAGGCTGCCGGCCTATGCTGTAAGCCACCATCGCTATCACCACTCGTGACATCCTGGCCTCTTAGCAGACCTGCAGGAGGCAATTTTGGAACCTCATGAAGCAGAGTTAGGCTGCATGCGCGAATAGCAGCATTTCTATGGTCTTCAACTACAAGCAAGATGATAGGCTCCATTTATGCGCAGTGAATCTCTTGCGAAGGGCTTGATGACGGGATGCGTTCAAAAGTCTTGCAGTGTCAAGAACCTTTTGTGTAAGCCAGGAATGAATCAGCCCGCGGGCAAGAGGACCTGGTGTTTCCCTAAATTATAACGACTCTGATAAAATCACCGGCAAAAACAAAACAAAACCAATCAACATCCATCAGAGTGGACGCGGAAACTTGCCAACACCACCAAGCACCGTCCCTAGGAGCTTCCGTGCAACATACTGGACCTTGTGTGATCTGTTTCTGCCTGTATCGTTTTCCGGCTGTTCTCTCGCGTGCTCGTGGAGCCCAGCAGTGGCGCCTCACGGCACATTCGTCACTCCATAAGCCTGCGTGAGCTGGGCTGGGAGGACCTCTTCATCGGGCTGACGTTCCCCTTAGTCATTGTCTGCTTTTACACGGGGACCGAGATCCTGCGCGGCCACGGCCTAGGCAGGGACGTGTGGATGCTGACGCCGGAGCAGATCACTGGCGTCGCCTTTTGGATCGTCGCGGGCGGGTCGCTGTACATTGTGTCCATGATGGTGGTCCGCGCCTCGCTGATCTGCTTCTTCATGTGCGTCTTTTGCTGCCCGCTGGAAAATTGGCGTCATGGCTATTCTTTCGCTGGGTTTGTTGTAAGTTAGGAGCTGTCTTTTTTTTTTTTTTTTTTTTTTTTTTTTTTTTTTTTTTTTTTATCGAGCCCCAGACAAGATAACAGAAGAAGCTGACAAACTCTGAACTTCTCATCACCAAAACAAAACAGCTCCATAGTCGCCAGTTGCATCCGGCTCTCGACCTTGGACAAGTTCAGCAAGTCGCCCAACGCCACCAGGAATAACTTCAATGCCGTTATGTGGTCCATCCTCGACCTCTGGGTCTCCGCCACCTGCGCTTGTCCCCCCGTCGCTGTGCATCCTGTTTGCGCGCAAGCTGCCGAGCCTGCTGGCGCAACTCGGCCGCAGGTTCGGCATATGTTGCCGCCGCCGCCGCCGCCGAGTCCTCGCCTTGCTCCTCCCTCTTCCGTCGCCGGTGCTGGCTGCGCTGCTGGCCGTGTAAGCGGCGTTCGTAAAGTTTCCTGTGTCTGGGGGTCTGGCTGCAGCAAATCAGAGGATATGGTGTTGTTGACGTCGAGCAACCGTGGCAGCAGCCGGTTAGACGACGGGCAGGAGAGTGAGAAAACCGGCGGGGTCACGGGGGTCAATGATGTGTGTGAGGTAAAGTCGGGTGGGACAGATGAGTCTAACCAAGTTGATGATCATTGAAAAGGAGCGAGTGATGTTCTTGGGATATTTGAGCTTGGAGCCGTGGGTGTTACATTTGCATGGACTTCCTCATTTCTTTTCCAGCCAGTATTGGTAGAATTGTCAACATGTAAGCGTCATGTGTTCGGTTCCCAAAAGCGTTTCTGATATGGTCTGACATACATGCACTCGCGCTAATCAGGAAGAGGAATCACTTTCTTCACTTTCTTGGTTCTTGTCCTTATCCCCGCCAGCTGATTCGACACTCTGCCGGAATGGAGAAATCGTCGGAGTTAAGACACCCATTGACACAGCAGATATGTGCGTGTGAACACAACACATAAATAGCCCGTAATCTTACTCCAACGATCTTGAGTTTCGACTGGGGGCGCTTTTTCAGTTCATCGTATTCTGACTATTTGATATCAGATTCCGATCCAAAACGTCAGCATCCAACATATTAACCATGGCACCCATCAACAAAGCTGCGTATTTGGACGGTGCAAAGAAGCGGCCACTTGCGGTTCGCGATGCACCGTATACAAGCCCTGGCCCGGACCAAATAGTCGTCAAGAATTTCGCCATCGCTCTGAACCCAGTCGAGGCATTCAAGCAGGCCCTGGGGAACCTGATGTATGAACATGTCAAATATCCTTTTGTAATGGGATTTGATGTTTCTGGTATCGTAAGTTGATTGCCTCGTCCTGCATCGTTCTGTACACCTACAAAAAATAATACTAAGACCCATTGCAACAGGTGGTTGAAGTCGGCCCCAACGTGACGCGCTTCAAAGTCGGAGACAGGGTGATCGGACTCGCCCTTGGCATGGAGAAGCACTACAACAGTTCGGCAATGTGTGGATTTCAGATGTATACGGTTCTGCAGGAAAAAATGACCTGCCCCGTTCCACAGTCAATTTCACTTGAGAAGGCAGTGGTATTACCACTGGGCCTGTCGACGGCGGCCTGCAGCCTGTTCCAGAAGGACCAGCTTGGTCTGAGACACCCAATGGTCGACCAGGCTGGGCTTGACGGGTCTGGAAGGAGCGACGTCCCTACCGAGAAAGAGGTGTTGGTGATCTGGGGCGGCTCGACCAGTGTCGGATGCAATGCGATACAGGTAGGATGATATAACCCAAGGCGATAACACCACATCGGCAAGCAAGACTTTCTAGATCCCCACTGCTGACAACTAGTCCCTTGAAAAAAAAAAAAAAAACACAGCTCGCCAAAGCAGCAGGCTACGAGGTGGTCACGACGTGCTCGCCACGAAATTTCGACCTAGTAAAGTCGCTCGGCGCTACAGCGGCCTACGACTACCGTAGCAAATCGGTCGTCGAGGACATTGTGCAACACCACTGCCGCGACAGAACGGTCGCGGGAGCCATGTCCATCGGCGACGGCGGCGCCGAGGCCTGCGTCGAGATTCTCGGCCGCAGCAGCAGAGGCAAACGCTTTCTGTCCATGGTCAGCTATCCAAGCCCGCCCGACGTCGATGCCGGGATCCCTTCTCGGATCGTCTTCATGGCGCGTTGGATGGCGTCCATGACCTTCAAGACTTGGACGAAAGGGGTCCGGTCAAAGTTTGTCTGGGGAGGCACGCTAGAGCACAACGAGGTCGGAAAGATGATCTACGAGAGCTTTTTGCCGTTGGCCCTGGAACGTGGCGTGCTTGTGCCTGCGCCGGCGCCGGAGGTGATTGGGAATGATTTGGGGTCAATCCAAGCTGGGCTCGATAGGTTGAAATATGGGAAAGTGTCGGGGAGCAAGCTGGTTGTGCAGTTAGACACCGAGAATTAATGAAGAATCGAATGTACTATTTATTCAGGGATGCGATGAGAAAGTAAATAAGCAGGCTTAAATAGGCGGGGGGGGAGGAAGGATGGTGTGGACATCAGCCAACACGCCACTTAACAACCCCTGGACTCCGTGTTTTACAAAACAACCAAACAGCTTGACGTATCCAGGATCCGACATCGTCAAAAAAGTATTAGAAAGAAGTGCAAAAGAACAAAAGAAATCGTAATGCATCAGCCGTGAATCGAACACGGGGCCCATCGAGTGTATTCGTAGAATGGCAACGATGGATTTTACCACTAAACCACTGATGCGACCAATGGAATTGATTGATGGTTTTCGGTGCCTGGAAATGAGATTAGGTAGCAGCCAAAGCGGTCATTCATCCCCCATTGTGAAGAATGCTGGCACGGCTGCATGGAACCCCATTTGTCCTGATGCAACGGTTCTGAGATCTTCGTAAAGATGCGGCCAATGAGATCCATGGCCAGCCACACGCGCCAAGTGGGGCACCAATCCGCCCTTTCCGCTGTCGATCCACCGGATTTTAATTACGTGCCAACTTTTTATCAAGGCTTGCCTGCCTTCACCTCCTGAACGCTCTCAATCATTCCATGTTTTGCGCTTGATCTTTGATAGTTTTGCATTCGTTCATCTCATGTTTCAAGTCGCTCGCTTTTCCTAGTTTGTATTGATTGAGTGACAGCAGTCCAGAAGCTAGCGTATACGCACATTCACCAGCGGCTATTCTCTGTTCATCGATTTGTTTCTACCATTGATCAATCACGGTAGCGATCCAAGATTCAAGTTCGCGTCATACCTGGGATCCAATTCTGGGTCCCACTCTTTCCAAATCATTTGGCGCCTTTCCACTGTCGGCTTAGGTAGGGGATGGCTACACTGCCTTGAGGAAATCTGTAGCCTCGACAGTGATGCTGCCATCTTTGTAGGCCGACACTTGGGCGGAAGTTGCAAAAGCTAGCGGCCATGGTTAGCGTCGTCTCCCACAAGACGGAGGCTCCAAGCGAAGAGTCTCTCGCGACCGACACTGAACCCGGGAACCCATCATCAGCACCCATACAAGCAGGTGCCAGACAACGCGCAAGCGAGTGGTTCGCCAAAGTCTCGCGGGAGGGCCTGTTCCATAAGCCCTTACCTCCCTCCAAGGATGGTCGTCATGTTCCCATAAGGGTTGCGGGAAGCCAGGGCGGCGACAAAGCTAATCACCTCGTTGATGAGCGCCGGGGCCATGGTTACCTCTCCAATGCAATCCGAACATCCCGCTACACGCTGTACGACTTCTTTCCCAAGCAGGTGTGGTTTCAATTCTCACGCCTTAGCAACTTCTACTTCCTCTGCGTTGGAATCCCGCAGACGATACCAGGAATTAGCACGACGGGAAACTTTACTACGATTCTACCTTTGCTGTTTTTTGTCCTGCTCACCATTGTAAAAGAGGGTTATGATGATTACAAACGTCATCGCTTGGACAAGATCGAGAATGCACGCTGTGCAACTGTTTTGCGGCGGGTGTCAAGGGCTGACGAGGTGTTCGGTACTCAGCGTCGGTCCAGCTGGCCACTTCCGCACTTTCTTGGCAGGCACTTGCAGCCGAAAGCTTGGGAAGACAGGAGGGAACCTGCTGGCGAAGGTTGGGAGTGGAGAACTGTGCAATGGAGGGACATTGAAGTTGGCGATATCTTGAGGCTGTCTCGAAATGAAGATGTGCCTGCAGACCTGATACTGGTCCAGGCCGAGAACGAGGATCACATTGCATACGTGGAAACAATGGCTTTGGATGGCGAGACGAATTTGAAAAGCAAATCTGTCCCTGCAAACTTGACCAAGCTGGGCAGCATCTCTGATATTGTTCATTCTGGCCTTCAGATCGTGGCTGAGGATCCGAATCCGGATCTTCACAATTTTGATGGGCGCCTTACAATTGACGGGGAGACTGCTCCCTTGACAATCAACGAAGTTCTCTATCGGGGATGCACACTCAGAAACACTCCGTCTGCAGTGGGCGTGGTCATCAACACAGGCGAGGAGTGCAAAATACGAATGAACGCGAACCGCCATCCTAAAGCCAAGAAACCCGCACTTGAAAAGACAACCAACCGTATTGTGCTCACACTCGTGGCGTACGTCTTTTCGTGTACTGCTGGCTGCTCCATCGGGTACCTACTCTGGCAACGCTCGACCGAAAGCTCTTCTTGGTACCTTCGCGGTGCCGGTGTCGCCGTCCAGGAGATTGTTGTCGGCTATGCCATTCACTTTAACAATATAATTCCACTGTCGCTCTATGTCACTCTGGAGCTCACCAAACTTTTCCAGATGCTGATGCTCAACGGCGACATCGAGATGTACGACGAAGCATCAGACACTCCCGCCAAGTGCAACACGAACACGATTCTGGAGAACCTGGGACAAGTTGGATACGTATTCTCAGATAAGACAGGGACCTTGACGGAAAACGTTATGCAGTTCCGCAAGATGAGTATCGCGGGAATTTCGTGGCTACACGATGCGGGTCTGCAAATATCGGACGATCATTCTCCCGTTTCCACCTCAGCCAAAGTGGCTTCTCCAACGTCTTCGAACAGAGCGGTGGCCGTGCCAACCAAGGTAATGTCTCATCAGCCCGAGCGTCGGAGCTTTGTGATCCCGGAGGACTCTGAGATACCATATGATGTTCCGCGGGGTCGCGTACACGAGACAGAGATGTTTCCTCGACGGTCAGGACTCTCAGCAACCTCACCACGCAGGTCTTCGTTGCAGTGGAGATCATCTGGTCGACCAGACCTCGAGCAGCCAGATTTGTCTTCAGCAGACCTGCTCGAGTACATTCGTCACAGGCCAAACTCTGCCTTCGCCAGAGCTGCGACTGACTACCTCCTTGCCCTCGCTCTTTGTCACACGTGTTTGCCAGAGTACAATGACGACGGCATTGACTACCAATCTGCATCCCCCGATGAACTAGCACTTGTCAGAGCGGCCCAGGAGCTCGGTTACCAAGTGGTCCAGCGATCGTCACATTCAATCACGCTTAGGCTTGGGTCAACAGACGGTGGCGAGGACATTCAGGAGGTTGTCTATGAGATTTTGGATGTTGTTGAGTTTAGCAGCAAACGGAAACGCATGTCCATCATTGTCCGCTGCCCCGGCGGGCGTATACTCCTCATCTGCAAAGGAGCTGACTCGGTCATCCTGCCAAGACTGAAGCAGGCGAATCTTGCGTTGCAAAAGGCCCAAGAGGTCCGACAGAGTGTCGAGGCCGAGAAAGAAGCTTTGAGGCACAGCGAGGCTCGCGAGCCGAGGAATAGCTTGGGTGGAAGGCCAAGTCTCGATCTACGGCGGCACGGCGGGTACGCCGATGCGGGAGCATCTGGCCTCTTCGCCAAGCGTCCTTCTATGAGCGATAGGAGTAAGTCCTTTGAGGCGCAAAGCAGAGCCCGGCGCTCAGCCGACCTAGTTCGCCCTTCACTACAGCTGCGGACCATGTCTTTTGACCTAAAACGATCGCGCAATGAACCTTCGGGTAGTGCATTGCTGTCTCCGCCACCATTGACACAGCTCCCGCCCAAGCTTGAAGTCCTTGAGGATCCGTCAGTAAGTGATGATGGTGTCGTTTTTACACGATGCTTCAAGCATCTGGATGACTTTGCATCCGAGGGTTTGCGAACTTTGGTCTATGCGCAAAAATTTCTTTCCGAGTCGGATTACGCCTCGTGGAAGAAGCTGTACTCCGATGCGACAACTAGCCTGGTGGATCGCCAAGAACGTATTGAAACCGTCAGCGAGCTTCTTGAACAGAATCTGGAGCTTGTCGGGGCGACTGCTATCGAAGACAAGCTCCAAAAGGGCGTCCCAGAAACTATCGACAAGTTGAGGCGTGCGAACATCAAAGTATGGATGTTGACTGGCGACAAGCGCGAAACGGCTATCAACATTGCGCACTCGGCACGGATCTGCAAGCCATATTCGGACGTTCACATCTTGGACTCCAGCAAGGGTAATACCGAAGGCCAAATTGTTGGCATCATAGAGGAGCTGCGTGAACAGAAAAACAGCAATAGCCTTGTGCCGAGCTTTCAGAACAACCATAATGTCCTCGTCGTTGACGGCCATACCCTCGGTGAGATGGAGCTGTCGGCACACCTCTCGCAGCTCTTTTACTCACTCGCCCCGGCTGTCGACAGCGTCATCTGTTGCCGTGCATCACCGGCTCAAAAAGCACTCCTCGTGCGGGCGGTACGCCAAAAGATTATTCAGTCGACGCCCACTAGGAAAGATGGTATTCGCGGTGAAACTCTTCTCACTCTATCGATTGGGGATGGTGGCAACGATCTGGCCATGCTTGCCGAAGCCCATGTCGGAGTGGGCATATCGGGCCGCGAGGGACTGCAGGCGGCGCGTGTCGCCGACTATAGCATTGCTCAGTTTCGATTCCTCGCGCGGCTCCTGCTCGTCCATGGACGGTGGAACTACTCGCGTACGGCGCGCTTCGTCCTGGCAACATTTTGGAAGGAGATGTACTTTTATACAGGCACGATTGCCTATCAGTATTTTGTGGGATACACGGGTACATCACTCTATGAGATGTGGAGCTTGACGACACTCAACCTGCTCTTTACAAGCTTATGTACCATCTCGCCGGCTCTGTGGGAGCAGGACCTCAGCGCCACCACCCTGCTCGCGGTTCCGGAACTGTACACTTTTGGACAGCGCAACCTCGGACTGGATGTGGCCAAGTACCTGGGCTGGATGCTAGCTGGCATTTCCGAGGGTCTGGTCACTTTTTTTAGTTGCTGGGCCAGTGTGGGGGTATTTGGCCTGACTGGGGATGTTGGCTTGTACGCGATTGGAAACCTGGCCTTCAGCATCGCCATGATGTGGACAAACTGGAAACTACTGTGAGTATTACGGATGCCTCCATCGGCTGGGGGCTGTGGATTGTTTCCTGGTCATGTCTGACACGTCTTTCAGGATAATCGAGACGCACACCAAAAACATCGTCATACTGGGCTCTTTCGTGTTTACGGTAGCAGGATGGTGGGCTTGGCAGGCATTTCTGTCGGGCTCGTACTCTCCCGCACCATCACCTTATGCCGTCCGCGGGGGTCTAACAGAGGGCTTCGGCCGCGACCTAAGCTGGTGGACCTGTCTGATCGTCGTGCTGGCCGCCCTCATAGTTTTTGAAATGGGCTACAAAGCAGTAAAACGACAACTCGTCGTCGGCGGGGCGCTGAGGAAAAGACAGCGAAAGGCCAAGAGGGTGCTTGGGAGGATACTGCATTGGGTACTGTGTGGACTCTTTGTCTCGACGGGGTTGGCGGCTGCGACTGGGATAAAGACCACCGATGCCGATGCCGACGACCTGAGGCGGCAGGAGTTGCTCGAGAATGAGGAGGATTTGGACTTGGAGCTTTGGCAGGAGCTTGAGCAGGATCCGGAAGTAAGGGTCAGACTAGAGAGCTTGTGCTGGGCGGAAGAGGAGGATGAGAGAGTGGGCGATGGCGATGGGGACGAGGACGACGCGGAAGAAAGCCAGGTCGGCAGGCCAGGGGCTTGAATAATCCACAATGATTTCTTTTTGTTTTTTGTTTTTCATGATACCCGGGAAGAGCTACATCTCTTCCTTCCAACTCGAGCGCTGATCCGGTCCTTTATTTACTTGGACGACGTATACAATGTAATAAGCGCCATGCACACAATGTTTGTTATTCCCTTGGATAGAATATACACGAGAAATAGAGAATTAATGAATTCAAAACCATCTGAACTTGGACAGGCTCAGGGAAACTCGATACAAAATGAGGAACGATGCCTACGTTGCTGCTCCTCGTCGCACTTGTAATCCTTCCAGTATGTCCAAGCACGACTGACAATGGTGCAAAGCCTGAGCCACAACCGCAAGAAGAAGAAAAAGCAAAAAAAAAAAAAAAAAAAAA
>NC_043743.1:3962347-4016422 GCF_004337985.1 Pyricularia pennisetigena
TTTTTTTTTTTTTTTTTTTTTTTTTTTTTTTTTTTTTTTTTAATTCGTGGCTCCTCAGGTCGCTGATTGTCTGGCGCAATTTTCCAACCCAGAGGATGGATCGTAAGCAGCGCTGATCTCATCCCAGATGGTCTCGGTAATGCCCCGAACCCCCCCGCTTAGCCCCTTGCGGTTCTCGGTGTAAGCATTGCTGACCATGACCGCCGGCCGGCCATGGGGAAAGAGGTCACACCAAAACAGGTTTGCGAAAGAGGTCGTGGCCTCGCGCCCAGAAATAGCCTACAGCCCCCCCAAGCGAGATGCCGCTGATGTGGTTCGTGGGGTGCGAAGTGATGTCCACAAGGACTAGAATACTGATAATCTCATGCTTGGCCAGGTATTACTAGTGATTCTGGTTACAGTACCCGAATGTGAGAGAACATGTCGAATTGTTGGCAAGATAGATGTTGAAGAAAAATGTTTCACCAAGTATCACCGTCGACAATGAGGGGGACTGCAACAGAAGATCATGCGAGTTCAGGAGAATATAATAGTAATAATATCATAAAGGTTTTTTTTTCGCTAGATTGCAGCTACATCCCATACCAATAACCAAACACCCTCTATAATGCCTAAATTTGAAAAAAAAAACCCCCAAAAGACGCCTTGCAAATGCCAACGCTAAAAAGATACAGTGAAAGCCAGTGAATCGATCATACTGTGAATGATCGGCTGGCGTATAATATCATGATCAAGCCAAGAAGATGATGGGGAGAGGCGAAGCCGCTTAATAAGAGTCCTTGCACTTGAGGTCCTTCTTGAGCTCATCCTTGATCTGATTCTTGAGGTCGCTGATGGTCTTCTTGAGCTCCTCGATGATCTTCTTCTCGACGTCGTTGGCCCACTTCGGCCTCTCGTTGATGAGGTCCTTCTTGACTTGCTCGTTGATCTTCTTGACCTGCTCGGTGATCTTCTTGGCGTCCTGAGCGTTGCAAGTGTCCTTGTTGTTGTTATTGTTGTTGTTGTTCTGGAACCAAGGAGCGGAGAAGGGGAACTGGCGGAAGGAGGGCATGTCCCAGGGGTTCTGCTTCTTGGGACCGTTGCAGTGCAGGCTCCACTGGGGCTTCTTGATCCAGCCCTCCTTGGCTGCCTCCTCGAGACCCTTGAACCAAAGGTCGGCCATCTTGTCGTAACCCTTGTCGTTGAGCTGCTCATCGTTGCTGTAATGATCGGCCTCCTTCTTGGTCTCGGGGCCATCGGATCCAGCCATGTCGACCATGAGGACATGCTTCTTGTCGTTGCGGAGCTTTGAAACGACCTTCTTGAACTGGTCGTTCATCTTGTTGATGCGGTTGTCGACGTCACCGTTGCGGTGGTGGATCAGGGTCGAAGCGATGACGACCGAGTCCTTGGACTTGTCGAGCAGGTCCTTGATGAGGCGCTCGAAGCGCTCACCAGCCTTGTCGATGTCCTTGTCCTTGACAGCGTCCTTGGTACCGGCATTGACCAAGAAGATGTTGGGGAGGAAACGAGGAACAGACTCGTTGCGCATGGCCTTGTCGCGGATCTCGTCGATGAGCAGGTCCGGCCAGCCCTCATTGTCCTTGTCGGCAAAGTCTCCATTCTTGCGGCTACCAACCATGTTGACCGGGTTACCCTTCTCGACGATCTTTTCGCGAAGCTTCCTGCGGAAGCCGTTGCCCTTGGATGATCCCTCGCCCCAGATGGCGGCGCCACCGACAGCCATGATGCGGAACATGGCGCCATTGGTCTTCTCCATGCCCTTGCCCTTGTTGCTGCGGGGCTCCAGGACAGGGTCATCTTGGGCAAAGACGCCCGTGGCCGACAGAAGGCTGAGGAGAGCGAACTTGAGCTGCATTGTGAATAGTATGAATGTGTTTTACTAAAGAAACAGTAGCAAAGAGAAAGGTAAGAAGACAAAAGGAAGGGTCAAAGAAGAAAAGGAAAAGACAAAGGAAAAAGAGACAAAGGAGAAATGCTGTCGAACCTGATGTGGTCGGCCTCTTTTTGATGTTGGATAGAAGTGACAACCCCAAACAGAGTGTGAGATGTCGAGAGGTATACGAGAAGATGTAGTGGAGATGGTGTTGTAGTTGTAGCTGATGATGATGAAAACAGAAAAGAGTAACAGACTGAAGTGATGGCTTCATCGCCTAGATATACAAGAAAGTGATTCTGCAGAAAGGCAGTACACAACCCCAGATCCTATGGTGAGCGCGCACCCTGGCGCAGCCAAGCGCCTGTCAGAGTAATTTGAAAGGGCAGTATTACTGCGGCAGGCTGACAGAATTTCCACTTTTGGCACTTGACCCTGGATTCAGCCAGTAAAAGGCGCGCTTGCGAGCGGCTGTCCTGGCTCCATCGCACCGCTGCGGATGAACTTGGTTCGGGGCTGCGCCAGGCTTCCCGTCTGGGCTCCATATTTTGGTCGGCACAGCCCTGCCGGCGATTTCGCTCGCGCGATTGGCACTCTATTTTGTTGTTGGTCTGTCTGGTGAGAGGCGGAAGGTAAAAAAAAAAAAATCGGCACTACAACCCAAACTAGCAAAACAATGCCTTGATCGAGATACTGCGCGTCCAAGGTAACCCGATTCCGCTTGTTGTCGAGAATTGTGCTTGAACCAAACATATTAGTTTTGATGCGCTTTTTGTTTGCCATCTGTCAATCAAGCTGATCGTCCCTGACAAGAGCATCTTCCGACCCCAGATAGCTTTTCAACCATGGAATATTAAAAGCAGCCAGCATTCTCATGAACAAGTGTGGATAACGTTCATCTCCAACGTCAGCGGATGGCCGGTCGGTTGGTCGGTAGTCAAGGATAGATGGAGGTCAGTCAATTGCTTGCTGTTTTTTTCATGAAAGAAATTCCAGTCGCCCAGGTGTAGTAAGCAAGTAGCCTGTGTTGGGGCACAATCTGGGGTAACTGGCCTCTTATTGGCCAAATGGCAGACCTCATCTCTCAAAATAGCACTGTCGCCTTCCTTCAGTGGGGCGGAGTGGCAGGCACAACAGGCAGCCAGCAAGGGCAACCATGAGACCAATCAAATCGACCTGTTTGCTTTTGCGTTCACACGACGACACTACTACCTAAGATGACAGTAGGACAAGGCCAGCCCACCCAAAGCCCCAACGTCAGCAGCCACTATCAATTATATTTGCTCATTTATAAAACGACAACTCCATGATGGTCAAGGTGCTCTCTCTCAATAATGCAACTTGTCACTTGCAAGGAAGGAAGGAACCCCCTTTCATTCGCCAACCGCTTCCTGTTATACCAATAGCTTAGCCATTGCTTTGCCGCCTTTGCCACCTCACGGCCTGATATTTTCCGGGCAGGCCTCACTCATCATTTAGTCTTTCTCATCCTCCATCTAATGTCCAGGTTCCAAGCTACATCGCCTCTTCTTTTCTTGACCAAGTCTACATCCACAGATGGCGCGTGGATGGTTTCAAAACCTCGGGTCCCAAACTAAGACATTGTTGCGAGAGGGCGAATATCCATATTTCATATTTCCCTTAGAGAAGGCCTCCCGGTAATACGAACAATAGGTCTAGTTTGAGCTTTTTTTTGTTTTTTTTTTTTTCTTCCCTTCTTGTCATTCTGACGTCCAGAACTTTTTGAGGCGAGGCCAAGGAAATAATAAAATAAAAAGCCAGGATCCCCCCCCCCCGAATATTGCTGTAGAAGATGACAAGCTGGAACGTTTGGGCTTCGGATTGGGGGTTGCTTTGGTTAAGCAACCTCGGATAACGGCAAACTTACACGCTCACGAGACCAACAGAACAAGAACAGCTCGACGGCTTCCCAGCCTAGAAAACATCCCCTGCCTCCAGTTACCAGGCGGTGTTAGCACAAGTCACATGCGGCGGTGTAGCGGCCAGAGCCGTGCGTGCCTTGGACCATTAGCATCAGGTTTACATCTGTCGGGCCTGCTGCCAGCTCAGCAGGTCGCCAGGTCTCCAGCACCCGCTGTTCACCGACGCTAGCCGGTCTTCTCACTTCACCCTCACCTTCCCGTTAAAAAAAAAAAAAGAAAAAAAAAAAAAAATTAAAGCTACACTGTATGTGTTCAACTCAGTTTAACAGTAGAATGTAAAGGGTTCTTTCTTACCTGCTGATGCAATGCCATTAATATTTATATAATAAATCTGTGCAGGAAAAAAAAAATGCAAACCGCGTTGCGATTCCAGATTCAGTTTCAAGGAAATGCTACGCTTTGCTAGTGGTACATAGTACAAACATAAAAGCCAGGCCCGTTACTTTCCCATCTCATAGCTGTAAAGGCGAGTCCTTCCTCATCAGGTAGACCTCGCCTACCAGCACGGCGCAGCCAACCACCATGGAGACGGCTATGATGGGAAGGTTGACGCGCGCGAACTCGAGCGCGCGGACGTGGATGTGCTTGCGCTTCAGGATGTCGTGCCAGAGCAGGCCGGCCAGGGAGGCGCTAAAGGTCGTGCTGAAGGCGCCGTAGTTGACACCAATCGCCATGCTGTAGACCGTCGCCCAGAAATCGCGTTCCTTGATCGCCGGGTTGCTGCTTAGACCCTCGTCGTGGATGGCCTGCCAGGCCTGGATCACACGGCAGAGGAGGATTGTCGTGCCGATGTTGGTACCCGAGAACTGGGTGTGAATATCAAAGTTAGTATTATCTACATTGAGCTCACCATCAGAGGAACGTGTCCAAAAATGGGCGGGGACTCACATTGCATAGAACGACAGAGAGAAATCCCATGCCTCCAATGGCACCGACCGTTCCAGTCTTTGTGACCCAGTGGTCCCAGCCGTATGCAAAGACGGGAACCCAGCCGCTGCTAACGAGGCCCTGCACTAGGACGAACATGCAAAAGGCAAATGGGATCAAGGCAAACGGCAGGTGTGCAAACACTGCCATGACGGTAGGGAACGTCTCTTGCGCCCAGATGTGCGCATCTCTGCACATGTGTACCAGATTTGACTTTTGGCGCTTTTTGCCGTGCCTCGAGCCTGATTGCGATTCGGCGTCACGGGTCACGGAGGCTTCTTGGTCGTTTTTGGAGCCCTTGACTCCATTTAAAGACTTCTCGCGCTCTTTCATCTCGACCTCTGCTCCCAACACTCCTTGTGGTTCTAAAGTTTGCCTACTTTCTGCTGAAGCCAAGTCCTGCTTCTCGCACCGAGAGCTCTGCTCGCTAGACCCAGAGTCCTCCCGCTCCGAGGCGTCAGCTTTCAGTGCCGTGATTGTGTTTGTTTCGCTTGGTTGTGCCGCATATTCCTTTTCGCCATTCCTAGGATTAACAGTGCCCGATACTGTCGTTCTCCCATCTGAAGTCTTGTTGCTGATCACGTTCTCATGAGGCCCGCCAGAACTGACCGGAAGAGCAACTGCGCCCAGGACGGTGCCGTCGTTTCCATCGCGCCGATCAGACTCCTGAAGTAAGTACGCATCTGTTCCCCTGAGCTCCGACTGTGTACGTGCATCCTCAAACCTCTGCCTGCCCTCTTTTGCAATCCTTCGCGTATCATGTCGGTTCATCCAGCCCATCGAGAGATCACACAGAAGCATTAATGTCGCCGCTGGAACAGTAACGTAATAGACATGCTGATCTTTCCCAGAGCTGCTCATCGCCGCGTTTACTGCTAGAACCGTGATAAGGGTGACGGCCATGATGACGGCACCAAAAAGAGCACCCTTCTTGTCTAGAAAAGGGTTCATGATCTCCTCTAGGGATAGTTCGACAACTTGGGTCTCCTCGAGTTCATAGCCCTCTGCCGTGTTGCCTCTGGCATGTGGAATGTTTGGATTTATGGGTTTACCTCCTCTCGCATGCTCTGGTAGTTCATGCATCTCGATGGACTTGGGGATCAGTTCTTCGTTGGAGAAGACTATGTAGAGGAGGAAAGGGAAGAGAATGACAACGGTACAGACAACCGGCACAATCATGTTTGCTGTGTAGTCGATGAATCGAATGCTGAAGGCACCAGCAAGGACCAAGTTGGTAGGGTTGGAGGAGACCAGGATTGCCGAGGCGATGTTGGCTATGGCAAACTGGGTGTAGATCCAGGCCCTCGGATGTACGATGTTGCTGGACACTCGGGTCATATAGGCCAAGAATGCGGTTCCTGACAGAATGATAGGGTCGTTGCCGATGAAACTTCCCAGGCCAAAAAAGAAGGCGTAGAGATAGAAAAACAGGAGATGGCCGTTCTTCCCTCCCCACTTTAGCACACGAAACGCCATGTACCTGATGAGTCCAGAGGCGTCGATAGAGATGGCAATGTAGGCCAAGGTGATGAAGAAGAGCATAATGTCGATCGGGTGGATGTTCTCGGCACCATAAGTCCCCGCGACGACCTCTTTCCTGCCAATAGCCAGGATGGCGAGCAGAAAGATGTCCGCAATCAATGGGCCGGTCAGGAAATTGATGGGCAAATAATACCGCAGCCAGCTCGAAGGCTTGTCGGCCTCCTTTTGCCCCTGTTCCGGCCCATCATCACTGGGATAATAGTCGGAACGATGAGGGATCAGTCTTAGGAAAGCTAATCCATCAAGAGCTGCATTGTGGAGCCATCGAGGAATGAATATTGGTACACGGAATGGGAATAGAACAACAACGTCTGGGTTTCGCGCATGGTTAGCTTAGGACAGAATGAGCATAACTTGCGAATTTTCTATCGACAACTTGTCGTTGAATCATTTTTTCGACTTGTGAGAATTGGGATGTTGAGTTGAGAAACTAGCGAGTGTGAATGTAAGCTCAGGGCAGACCGCAAACCCAAAATTATGGTACGCATTGTTATGGGTAGGGCCCTGTAAATTTTGGTGCGGGCTGACCCGAATCGTCCTGAAGTCTGATGTGATAACGCGAGGTTGAAGGGCGGAGGGGAAAAAAAAAAAAAAAAAAAAAATCTTGGCAAAGCTGAAATCCACAGTAAAATAAAGACCAAGAAGCAAAGATGGACAAAAGAAAAGACACCAAGTAAGCCACACTCACTCGCTATCACAAAGACTATAAGCGTGACAATGGATCGCCAACTTGTAATGCGGTCCGTGTTGAGATCGTCAGGGTTCCTCGTACGCTCGTCGACAGCCATAACTGCATGCTGAACCTAAAGCCCAGCAGCTGTCGCGAGGCAGGAATTTTTCGCTAGGAAGAATAAGCGAAGGGTGAAAAAAAAAGAGACAGAGGGAGGTCGCAAGAGCTGATGGTTGTAACCAATTCCTCAAGACTGAAGAAAAGAAGGAAAGGGAATCTGAAGAAAACCGGACGCCAAGACTGAAATTAGTTGATTTGAGGGAGAGAGATACAGCCCAATTAAGCCGACGATAGATGCCCAGCCAACCCCACCAGACTAAGTCACCCCACCAGCACCAGGCCGCTAAAGAATCTTATACAACGGCTGTTAGGTAAATCCCAAGGTTGATCGTCGATGAAATGTGGTGGCGAGGAGAAACGAAATAATACTACTACCTGCCTACGTAAGTTTCGCCAACGTATAGTAAATAAATATCCGTAGCCAGAGGCACCTTAGCTTTAGTGCTATCGAGTCCAGCAACTGACCAGCAGCACGTGGTCTCCCTATCGCGATGCCGAAGAAAGGCTGTGTTTCTTGGGGTGCAGATTAAGACCCGACGGCAAACACACACTTGAGTCGCTTGGCATTGAACACAGCCCCAAGCTACTCTCAAATGTGCCTCTGAGTGGACGAAATGCCATTCGATTTTTTCCACTCTACCGTTCAAGAATGCATACATCATCTACAGTTTTCGATGTTATTTTTTTCTTACAGGGAAACGCCCTATTTGGTTAGAAAGAGAACAGAAAAAAGAAAAAGAAAAAGAAGAAAAAGGCACTAAGACTTTGGACATTTTCGTCATGGTGTGAAGAAAGGCTGTGACAACTTGACATACTAAAACGTTTGACTTTGCAGGGACTGGATAAACATCAGAGTAAGCCCAAGAGCGGGAACTTTCTTCCCCCCCACCAAAAGACTCACCGACCATGGATACCTTACTGCAATCACCTGCAGGCAGCACCGTATATCATCGTCTCGGCTCTCTCGACTGCGAACTTGGGTTTCAATCGCCCAAGCTTGGAGACACTTGCTTCGAATAGGTAATCGGTGAATACCTTGGCGGCCTTGGCCAGGAGGACTCAACCAAATGCACCCTCCATTTCACTCATTGCGTTGCCTGCCTATCTGCCATGCACAAACTATACTACCCTGTCACCGAGAACAGGGACTCGTACTGTATTTCGTTTGCCTATTGAGGTCCCCCGATCGATCTCTTCAAATGTTCCAGCCTCGCCTCGTGTGTAGAGCTTTGTTACACCCGGCCAGAAGAATGTGAAATCATGACTGGGCGTAGGGGCCCCCATGCACGACACAATCGTCCACCATTCCCCAAGTGATAATATACTCTGACTCCCCCACCCGCCAGCACGCCGGCCGCTAGGCATCTTTTTCCCTCTACATTTTCACTCAGCACTAGGGAAAGAGAAAAAAAAAAAAAAAAGATTTGCGTTTTTGAACGACTGCGGCAAGGCACACCGTCATGCCGGCATTCTCTCCGCTAATACAACAACAGATGGTGAACGGCCTGGCTGGCAGAGATGTGACATCGTATTCAAATATTACAACCCAAGGGCTTCAACTTGTTTGTGCTTGGCCCGTATCCGGTCAATATGGGCCCGGTTCCAGAATTTTGTAAGTGGTGTCGATCCAAGCAATAATTTTTGGTTGTCGTTTCTTGTTTCTTGTTTTACGGGGCGGCCCTTTTTCCTTTTTTTTTTCTCTCGGGATCGGTTCTTGGTTCCACAAGGAGCTCCACGTGTAGCGCTCCCCAGATCTCATAGGGCCCGCAGCGCCTGTAGCCAAGCTCTGGGCGGCCAACGCCAACGCATGGCGGGATCCATTTGCACTACCCAACAGGTGAAGAAATGTCACCTCAATCAATTACAGTTCGACTAATGGAACGATCTACATTTGATTCAAACATTTTCAACGGTCAATCTTGCTAATTTCTTCGCGATTCACGCACCCACTTTACCAGGTATTACACCCTCGTGGCGGCTTGTGTGCTCGCTCGAAAGGCGGCTTGGCTGCGCGATGCTTGCTTGGCTGCAGCTCTAGTGTTTCCTGCCGTCGCAGCCCTACACGGGATCGTACTGGCATGCCTGCACCAAGATGGTTAGTATTATATCGGGTTTCTTTTCTTTTCTTTCTTTTTTTTTTATTGTCCTTTTACTCGCTTTGCTCCCTGGTTAGTGGCCGGGGATATGAGGCGTTTATGCCGGCATGGCGAATATCTTAGATATTGTGCATGTGGGCTGATTGACCCCTTTGGTTCAGGAGCTGTTGATATGGACGTCTATGGGGCTTTTCAGCTTTCCGCAGTTGCCATTTTGGCCGCCCCAGTGACAGTCCGAGTATCCGATACGTATTTTTTCGGGCCAGGCCGAAACATCATCTTTGTGTGGACCGGTATAATCCTGGCTGGCATGCTGAGTCTCACCGTGGAGTTTTACCGCAGCAATGCTATCCACTGCGACGAGAGCAACCGGGGCAATTTCACCACGTACAACCCGGCAGATTTCCCCTATTCTGTGGGGAATCTGTGTGGAATCACCTGCTCGGAGGAACAGGGTCCCTTTTCTCCCATGAGAAAGGAGGCAACAGCCGAGATTTACATAATACCGGCGCCTGTCAAATTCAACTTTGGCACCGCTACCCTTACCGCCGCAGCTTGTTGCATCCCGGCAATTCTGTCTCTGGCGTCTTTGATGAACAAAATACGCGAGCTCAACTGGAGAAGATCCCGTATGGGTGGCTGGCGCGATGCCAAGCAGGATCCTGGATTTGACGAACCCATCGATGGATTCCACGGCGCTACTTTCAGGACCATGAACAGCGTCAACAACAATGTCCGACATCTTTTGAGGTTCATCGAGATCCCTCTGTTTGCCGCCGCAGTCGCCGCCATCTTGATTATTGGCGAGCTGAACCTGTGGGATCCGCACATCGTCCATGGCACTGAGCCGATAACAAGCGTCGGACAGTGGGCACCCATAGTCACGGCTGGACTGGCAGCACTGGGATCTCTGTACCTCTTGATAGAGAAGGATGCCATGGCGGCAGCGATGGAAGAGGAGGCACGTCAGACCGGAAACTCACCCGGCGCAGGATCTTGCAGCTGCCCACACCACCACGGTCAATGGTCATCTCCGATCGACTCACATAACCACCACCCTTGGTCTGCCGGGACCATAGAACCTATGCGAACTTTTGACACGGCCGGCGATGGTAGCAATAACTCATGCTCCCCAATCCTTACCAGGCAGGGCAGTCGAATGAAGATTGCCAAGTACATCAACAAGATTGGCAAAGCCATCAGCACACCCGCATCTGACTTGGACGACGCTTCATTCCGGGCAGGTCCCGCGGGCGACTTTCCCGAAGCCCCCGGGGAGCGTCTAAGGGACCCGAGGATTCAAGAAATTCAAAAGGTCTACAACATCTGGCGGGACGCCAACGGCAACGTCATACCATCACGAACACACAGCGTCGCCGGAAGCAGGACTGCATCTCCACGGCCGTCAGCATCGAATCGTACGAGATCTGCCAGCCCCGGCCCTCTGCCAAGGATTCCACCGAGAAGCAGCACCCTGCAGGACCGGAGGTCAAACGCATCCGACATGCCACAGCTTTCCTTGACCATATCCGCGCCAGCTCCTACAGCGACCAGGGGCAGGGCTCCGGTTCGGCGGCGGGCGACACTGGAGGTCCCTGCGCAAAACTATACGGGCTCTGACGGGCTCCAGGCGTCGTCCCCAGCAATCATAATCTCTGCCTCCTCAGATGGCGAATCAGCTACTACCACCCCCAGGACGCTGTACAGGGAACCTTTACCGATCGCCACGGCATCAACATCCTCCCCGAGATGATCCAATCAGATTTCCCCCAACGCCTCAACGCATGGCTAGTCTCATCACATGCCAGTCGCAACTTCTTTTCATCAGACTGTACTTTTGTCCCTATGATGGCGAGTTCGGACGCATCTAACGACGACCAACCCCTCCATGGGAATACTGCTCTACACTCGGATGAAACGACCTTTAGGCCCTTCGGGGTCCGACCGCCAAACCCCCAGTGCACGTCTGCATCTGGACAAACATGAGATGATATCACGTGGTGGCCCGCCCCTGGGTGTGCCACCGGAGCAGCCAGGTTATTCAAGTCAGCGCCACGAATCAGAAAGGTCTTCACTATTGCCATCAGGATCAAGCTGGCATGCCGAGAGATGACAGCTCCGTGCAAATTGCCGAAACCATATTCTACCCCTGACTGCTGCGACCCGAGTAGGGCTTGACGGGCACCTCGAATCGGCGGCTATATGCTATGCCAAGCAACATGCCACATGACGTGTTCTCAACGGGAGAGGCGCATACAACTTGGAGGGTAGACCACGAACAAGCTAAGCGAAAGGCAAATAAAGACAAGAGAAGAAAAAATCAAAAAAAAAAGGTGACAATGCGTTCGGGCCTCCTCGTTCTTTTTGCCTCTCTAGACGAGTATGTGTCTGGATACTTGACGACTTTCTTTGCGTTAACAATTTAACCTTTTACTACCGTCATTGCAAAGAAAATGATTATCAGTGTTGAAAGTTTGCCCATGTGCAATTCCACCATCACAGTCTCCTGTTCAAGTCTTGTACCATAGTATATAATCCTAGCGTCATAACCTTGGCGATGCCAAGCATTTTGGCTTTTTTGTCCTGTTGTTTTCTATCGTTGTGGTAGGCTGCGTTTCTTTCTTATTTTTCTTGTTCTCCGGGGTTTAGACATTGGGCGGGCAACCACTACACACTTTAATTTGGAGAAAGGGACGACGGGTGGTGTTCGAGTAACACCCCCTTGTCCTCCAACGAAGGACACGGTGTTTAACTCTGTTGTTTGCATTACTCTTCCTGTCCCCTCACGCGGACATCGCAGGGTGGAAGTCACGAAACATTGTTAAAGAAAAAAAACTTACCAGCTAGCCGTTTTGTAGACTAGACCTAGACCTAGTTACCATCCCTAACAAAAACTAACTGAAAATATTCCCGGCCTTCAGCTAATCTTACTCATGTGACGAATCCTCGCCCAAAAGTTTGTCGTGGTTAGCACACTCATCCAAAAATTCCAAGTCTACTATTAGCGTGCTAGCGGAGACTCCCGGTTACTCCGGTCCCTGCCGCGCCTGCGTGTGGTCGGGACGACGCTAAAAAGGTCTGATCCTGAGATTCTGTAAGTTGACGCCTTGTGTTTTATCTTGTTCTTTTTTATTTTTTTTTTTCCCTCTCCTTCTTTTCACATGTGGTTTAGACCAAGGAAACTTCGAGAAAATAACTCTTCGACTAGTCCAAATAAATGCTCGTCCCAAAACTCGATCCCTTAGATTGATCTTGATGGTCTTCTTTTTTTTCTTTTTCGTCCGAGTGCCACCTACTTTGGGTCTGTGCAATTGCAAGCGACCCTGTTCATCTGGACGTTCGGGCTTGGTCTGCAAAGTGTCTGATTTTAAACCCGTGTCCTGTTCACCATCAGTTACAATACGTAATTTTTTGATATTGCATCTTGAAATTTCTTTTTCGGAATCTGCAGCGGCAAAAGGTCTTGAATATTCTGCGAACGTTGGGGGACAGGGTGATGCTGACTTGAATCATTATCATGGACTACGCGGCGGTTCTGATTTTTGCGATTGATATATCTCATCGGGCAGGACAATCTTTTATTTACACCAAAAATAGCACTTCAGGGGGATGTATTTTAAGAGCCAATTTATTTACCGTATTTTTCTATTTTTACCAGCAGCAACTTTTCATTAGGATATGTCCTGTTTGTTTGGGCTGTTTTGCAAATACAAAGTCATGCAACACCATCATGAAGCCCTTGATTAAATGCTGTGTGTAATTTCAAATCAATAAAATTGCTGTACATCCTGTAATCTCTCGAACTTAGGCGCGTATATCTGCTTTTCTTTTTCCACCACCTCGTCCACTCTTTTAGTTTGAATATATTCCACACGGTCGGTCAGGTGTCTTTTGTTTAGAATTATCTACGCTCGCTTTGCGTTTCCCGAAATTTACTCCAGTCTCACAACCATACCTTTCCTCTTTTAAGAGAAATGTTCCCCACTTCTTTCATTACCGGCTCTCTTCTTTTACTTTCGCTTTTGGGCAATGTCCAAGCCGTTATCGTCATGATCGGGGCCGATATTGAGCCCCAAGTACTTGCACACTATGGTGGTTTAAACGAGGGAGCCATCCAGGCGATGACCAACAAAAATATAATCATCGGCTTTAATCACCAACTAGTTATCAACGATTACAAAAAATACTATCCTAACGCTCACGGATACGTCTACCACTTTGATGTCAAAGACACGAAGTTTTTGGACCGCTTGTTGGAGGATTTGCGCGAGGCATTCTATGCAAATATACTGGATCAAGCCCCTCCTGCCGGCTTGAAACCAGAGGAGCTGGCAGCCATTGCTCCTTTACCTAAAGAGAGTATCGTTGGGGTATTCAAAGTTGAGGACGGAAAACAGATAGAGGTTGGAGTATGGAAAACTTTTTTTGATAAACAGGATAACCATCCCTAGGTCAAATTTTCACTATATCCTGCTATGCTTGGAAGGCCAGTTGGTAAAAAGGAAACTCCCAACTGGTGATGCTAATTCTGCCGCCGATGGGAGCGGCAGACCTTGCTGTGTGGATAGTCTCAGGGCTCATCCTAGAACGAACGCTCCGCAATTGACCCACTTCGTGGCTCAATTGCGGCGTTGGTTATACCTGTGGGTCAGGTCCACCCAACGATCGTGTTAACAATATGGGTTGCTAACAGGGGTTTAGGCATTAGCCTAGGTGCGGCGTGGTGCTAGTTGCGCTATAAAAGCCTGTAATTACAGGGGTTTAATGCCTGTAATTATAGGGTTTGAATGCACTAAATGGACTAGAATTATTCACTATAATGGTTTACTAATTTTGGGATTAATAACTTAGATTTATTGGTGGGGGAAATTTTGCTTTATCTTCCTTATTAGTCTCAGGGCTCATCCCTGAAGCCCAAAGCTCCACAATTGATCCAGTCCGTTCGCTTCGCTCCACTTCGTAGCTCAATTTAGTCTCGCGTAATATATTTAAATAATATTTACTATATATTAGCAACGGCCGGAACAGTACAAAAAGGGGCATTAACCTTCCGGAATATGCGATTTTTTACCTAATCGAAAAAAATACTTCGCATTTCGAAAATGCGCCAAATAATAAATTTGTTTTAATTTAACCGAATTAAACGCCCACAAATTTATAATTGTATATTAACGTTCCATATTAAAAAAATAATAATATTAGGATAATAATTGGGGTGCAAATTAAAACCAACGTTGGAAATATTAATATTTAGGATATAAACGTTAAAATTGGAGCTGGAATCGGTGAAATCGGAAACGGTTTTATCGCGTTCGGTTTGGGATAGGTTTAATTGGATAATAACCACACCGAAACTGGTTTTTTCCAAAATAAAAACAATAAAATTAAAAAAAATTAGCAAATATATTAAAAATTGTAACAATTGTTACAAAAATGGAAAAACAAACAGCTATTGTAATATTTATTACAATAATTGTGGAAAAAAAACGATTATAATAATTATTATTATATGGCCAATTTACGCTTAAATCCAAAAATTGGGCGTTATAACCAGGACGCGTTAACCCTTTTTCTTTTTTTTTATGCAAATTTCGATTACGCGGGTAATAAATGGCGATTCGTTTAATATAAAATAGATTATTTTAACCCTACCCGACGGAAATAACGTTTTAAAATTAATGCAAATTTTCGAATAAATCCAATTAAAAAGACCGTCGCCGCTATATTAAATTAAAACATCCACAATTACCGATCCAAAACGGGTTTTTCCTTCCTATAAATTTTTTTTAAAATTTTGTCGGACGTTACGGTATTTGGTTCTTAAATCCACTTTTTTTAACGCCAACATTTTACCCAATTCCGCCGAATTAATATCCCGGATATTGTTATCGGCGTGGATTATTAACTAAAAAAGGTAATTAATTACCAAAAATTGCAATAAACGGATAAAACTTATATTAAAAAAAACCGAGGTTTGGCGGTTACCAGTTGCGGTATCCGCATTAATGGGAATTCCTAATGGAGCGCGACTAATATCGTCGGTATTTTCGCCCACGAAAACGGTAATAATATTTTTAAAAATTGTTTCGGTATTCGTTATAACGTTTTCGAAACGGTGGCCAAATTGGAATTCTTTAATAATAATACAATAAAGCGGAATACGTTTACGGGGATAAATAATTATACCGTTGGGTAAAATAAGCCCGGTATTTATACCCCTGCGTACCGGAAATACGTTTATATATTTAAAAATTATTAACGATTTTTCGTTTAATATAGTGGTGGGAATTATAAAATTTAAAATTCGAGGGTAAAATAGCCACCATTTCCAACCTATCGATTCGAATTTTTGCAGGGAAGTTTTAATATTTTTATCGATATTAAAAACGACGAAATAACCATTATTTTCCCAAATATAATTAACCGTAAATATATTTTCCTAGGATAAACCTTTAAATTGGGTGAAAAAAATCGCAATTTTGTCCCAAATTAGGGTATTAAAACCAATAATATCCCTAATTTTATAAATAATCGGCGTAGCAATGGTTATACCCCGATTAATGCAAAAAATAAAGCGAAATACGCGGTATATTATCAATTCGCGGTAACGGAAAAATTAAATTTCGTTTCCAATTATACGTTAAAAACAAATATTAAATAATAAATATATAACCAAACGCCGGATATTTTTAATATTTTCACCCGTAGAAAAACTGGTTTTCCGACCGTTTTTGCGTTAACGGTTTTTAACAAATTTATTTAATTTAAACAAATATATTAATATAACGAAATTATAACAATTATTATAAAAAACATTTATTAGGAATTATTTTTAATATCGGAATTATCGTCGAAATTATCGACGTCGGGGGGGCGTTATTTAAAATTGGAATCGATAATTTTATTTATGCATTATGGGTTAAATACCTTTTCCGCGTTATGGATTTCGTCCAATTGCTCAATTTTTCGGATTAAAAATGTCGAATAAAAGGTAATAATAACCGTACCCGTAAATTTGGTTAAAGTAATGTAAAATTACGCCTGGGTAAAAATAGCAGCCGTTCGCGGGGTATGGGTAACGTATATTTCGGTTAAATTATAATAATATTTAACGTCGAAAGTTGGGAAATTAATTACTATTTTTTTAAATGTTTGCGAAACAAGGTTGGTTGGGACGAAAATCAAAATGGGAAACATCCGTCGGTATTTTGGATAAATCGGTCGTATTAACAACGGATATACTAAATATAAATCGCCGTAAAATAAATAATCGTTTTTGCTATGTTTATTTTATTAATTAATAACCAATTTTCAAAAGCTAATTGTTCCAGTTTTAATAGAATGTAGGCATTTAAACCGAAACAAAAATTAATTTAATAAAAAGAAAAAGTTATAACAGTAATCACAAAATAGGGGCAGAATTGTAATAGTAATCACGAAAATAGGGGCAGGATTATAATAATAATTACAAAAATAGGGACAGGATTGTAACAATAGTTACAAAAATGGGGGTAAAATTGTGATAATAGTTACAAAAATAGGGATAATGTATATATAATTTACCAACCAGTTAATGGGGTAACCAATAGCAATTAAAAGGGGCACTAGGTATATCCCAGTTAAACCAAAAATATTTACCCTTAATTTTTTTATATTTAAAACCTATTTTGTTGTCGGTATTTAAACCGTTAACAGGCAAAATGTTTTAAAAAAGGCGCAAATCTTTTATAATATCCTAAATCGCGTTTGCGTTAAAAAGATAACCAATCCAGGAACAACCCTTAATTAAAATGAAAAATTGCGTATAATATACTAAAAAAACCGCTAGGATTTTTTCGCGGGCGTCCTCGAAAATTTCCTTTTTTTGCGCGGTCCATATTAGCAAATCGATCGGCGATAATAAATTGGGTTTATACAAAATTAAAAAAATCGTTTTATTGGTCGTCGCCAAAAAATTTGGGATAAAGTTCGGTAATTTTAATTTTTGGTTTGGTAAAAATGGGACGATGAAACCGCCCCTCGTCGTATAAGTTGTTAAAAATATTTTTAAATATTAACAAATCCAATGGGTGCATTTAAATTTAATTTATACGTTTTTTTTTAACCGTCCGATCTTAATAGGTTTAAAACGGGATTAGGTGTCGAAAACGAACATTATTATCGTCCTATTATAACAGGCGCGGTTAAAACCAAATAAATTAGCGACGTCGATGGTTTGGTCCGTTCGCGAACGGGTAACCAAACGATATTAAAATTCCATTAAATGCAAATTGTTTAAAACGATAATGTTATCGGTAATAGTTATATAATCGGCGATAATAAATAGGGTGGAAAATTGCTCGATATTAAATTTGAAAAAATTGCGGCAATTTCGACTAAAATCGTTAAAACGTTTTTTATTTCCAATAACGATTTTTCCCTGCCGGCGAAAAATAAAATAAAGGAAATAATAATAAATTTAAAGCTTATCGTCGATATAGTAACCGTTGTATATATATAATCCAGGGTTAGCGGTTTTAAATTTTAAATCGCCGTTTTTAAAATTAGGTCCGGTGATTATTATCCGCAGGTAAATTAATATCGTGGCGAAAATCGTGGGAATTATAACCGGTTTAAATTTATTTACAAATATTTTTAACCCGGGGAGGTTAATATCGCTTTCACGGATAAAAAAGGGGATAAAGGGTAGGCGACGGCGATTTGCCAAGTTATCGAAAATGGGTTTAATACTTTTATCGTTAAATATATCCGGTACGGAAACCAAGGTTTTTTACCAAACGGGCATTTTACTACCTTTAATTTGTTTACCGGGGTTATTTATTTTAAAATAAATTAAAAACCTAAGCAAATCGGCTGTTATAGGGTAAGCCAACGGCCTTAAGACCGTTAAATATCCTTGTTGGTATTATTACTAACGCTGGGGGAAAAGGGAGGAAAAGGTGCATGTCCGGGTCGTGGTAATATTCTTCCCTTTATATATTATCCCTAACCCGCTTTTATATTTTATTACGTAATACGTACTTTAAACACGAATCCATAATATAACCCGTATTCGCCCGTCCTTTATCGGGTGTAATCCTTATTTGGAAATATAGGGGCAATCCAACGGGCGCGTATCCTAATATAATTTACGCGTCCATTATTCCGGACGGTGTAAACCCGTAATCGGGTTTTACCCTCCTATTTTCGGCCGCGGTTATATCGCGGGTTTTTTATCCCCGGATCCGTTTACGGGCGGTTATCGTAATTCGTTTTTTCCTAATTTTAATTGGTATAAATCCGTGGTCGAATTTTATCCTCCCGTTTTTGGCTGCGGTTATATTGTAACGTTTTTATCGTATTTACCGTTTGCGGGTGGTTATCGCGGTTTATTTTCTTTTTATTTTGGGCGGTATAAAATCGTAATCGGGTTTTATTTTCCTGTTTTTAATTGCGGAGGTGTCGCGGTTTTTTTATCGTATTTACCGTTTACGGGTGTTTGTCGCGGTTTATTTTCCTTTTATTTTGGGCGGTATAAAACCGTGGTCGGGTTTTACCCTCCTGTTTTTAATTACGGTAATATCGCGGTTTTTTTATCGTATTTACCGTTTGCGGGTGTTTATCGCGGTTTACCTTTTTTTTACTTTAAGCGGTGTAAAACCGTAATCGGGTTTTACTCTTTTACCTTTGGTTGCGGTAATATTGCGGTTTTTTTATCGTATTTGCCGTTTGCGGGTATTTATCGCGGTTTATTTTCCTTTTATTTTGGACGGTATAGGTTCGTTTATTTATTGGTACAATTCCTTTCCCGTAATAGTTACGGTTTTTATTTTTCGTATTTTTCCTCGCGTTATCGTCCTGGTTTTTTTTACCTTCCAACTTTTTTTCCATTCGAATTTTTTTCGTTTTTATTCCCTTTTTTTTTATTATTTTATCGATTTTTCCCGTTTTCCCTTTATTTTGCTTTTTATTTATATTACCTTTATTTCGGCCGTTTTTATTTCCTATTCGTTCCTATTTATTATTCGTATCGTTATTTATCGTTACCGCGTCGTTATTATATCCCGGGTTTTTATTTCCTTAATCGCGTCCCAAATAACGTTTAAATAAACTAATACCGGTAATAAAGATAACCGGTTTCCCCACCGTGGTAGTTAATTATTTTCGTTATATAATAATAACGGCCGCCCATTTGTAAATCGTATCGATTAAATACTAATTAAATAATATCGTTAATTTATATTCGCAACGTTTTCGTCGCGTTATCGGTACCGCGGAATTCCAGGGTAATTTAAATAACGACGAATATACCGCCCCGGAAAATGTATTTATTTTTTGCGTTTTTTGTATAAAAACGTCCAAAATTAACGGGGTTTAGGAATATGGCCCTACCCCCGATAATATTAATTATTAGCGATACCGCGATACCAAAAAATTGTATTATTATTATAACGAGGCCGTTTACGTTTTTAATTTTATTTTCCGCCGCCGTTTGCGGGAATTAAAAATTACGATTTATAATAGTCGTTATATTGTCCAGTTTTTAATTAAAGGCACCGTCGTAAATAATAAAAAAACTTTTGGCAAAAATACCGTATTATTTCGAAATTTTTTTACCGCGTATACCAATTAGGTCCGCGTTTATTAGGACGTATAGGATAAAATGGCGAACTCCGGGGCCGTAACGATTTTTACCAAAATTATTGTTTTTACCGTTATATTTAATACCCTTTTTCGCAACGGCGGTAATTATAACCGTTAATTGGTACAAATTTTCGTACGCGGTTTTATTTATTTGGAAATACGCTTAATTTTTTTGGTATTTAATTGTTTCGATAACGTTATTAATTTTTAAAAATTTTTTCAGGAAGGTAATACGTCGCGTTATAAAAAAAATTTGTAAAAAACGCGCCGAAATAATAATATTTTCGTTGTTTTAATTACCGTTTTAACCTTTTCCCCCGCCGTTTTTGTGCGCCAGCTCCGCCCCGCGTATTCCCCACGCCTTTTCGCCTTTATTATTACCACGCCCCGCCAACGTTTCGAAACTTTTTTTTCGCGTTACCCCGTCGCGTTTTGTTTTATTTGTACCCCGATTCGGTATATATTTGGTTTTTCGCGTCCCCGTGCCCTTATTTCGTCGCGCTTTCGTATTTTTGGTCGTAATATGGGCAAAAACCCGTTTTTTAAAAAATCCCGTCGTAAATTTTTTTTAATCGAAAATATTGCCCGACGTTATACCGTTTTATTGCGGGAGGTTAACCAATTCGCCGAATAATGGGAATTCCCGGTTTTTAAAAATAACGCGGAAAATAATAAAATTAAAAAAAAAACGTCGAAATAAAGGAAAAAAATAAAAAGGAAAAGAATTTGGATAACGAATCGGAGGCGTATAATTCGGTTTTTAATTAATATTTTATCGCCGCGCAGAATTATTATTTCGTTTTATATATATTAATTTAATTCGAGGGTTGGGTGGGTGGGATACGGCCACGTCGCCCTAAAAATGGGCGCGGGTTATATAATTATCGGTTTATTTTCGTTTTATTTCGCCCCGGTAAAAGGTTTAATTTTACGTATTTTTTTTACCGTACGTTTAATTAAATTAATATTAATTTTGGGTTTACCGCGTCGTTTTTTTTCCGGGGAATTATCGATTTTTTAATTAATTGTGGCAAATTTTTGGTCCGGTTGGACGTTTAATTGTTAACGTTGTTTCGATATTGGGTTATTATTTATTTGGGCCGGCCTTTATTTTATTTTAAACTCGTCCAATACCCGTATATTTTCCATTATTACCAAATTTTCCCACGTAAATTTATTGTACTTTTTCCATTTTACCAAAATTTTGCGTTTACGTTTTTTCCCCATTGCGTTTTTTGCGGTTAAAATTTTTTCCACCACCCATTTTTCCGCGGTTTCGTTATTTAAATTGGATAAAATTAATAACGGGCCGGGTTTAATATCGGTACGAATTTGGGACGGTAATAGGTCGTCCGCGGTTTTTTCGATTAATTTTACGTAAAAAATGGGGTAAATTCTTTTCGGGACGTTTAACGTAATTATTAATAGTAAAAAAATTATTACGACCGTATATTTATTCGTTACAAAATTAAATTTTTTATTCGGGCGATTAATTTTAACGTTCCGTAAATTGAAAAAAATTTTATCCCTTATTTTAAAACGGTCCGCCGGTTTCCGTATTTTATTCGCGTTTTTTTTTTAACGTTATTATATATAAATTATAGCGGCGTGGGCCACGTTTATACCGTTTTTAAAATATTATAAAAACAAATTCGCGCGACTTTTGGGCGTGGAACCCGGTCGTCCGTTTACCTATATTACCGGGACCGCGTTTATTTTATATTTTAGTAATAATTTATTAAAATTAATTCCCGTAATTAACGAATTCCTATTATTTAACGTTAATTAAATAACCGGTAAATATCCGGGCCAATTTATTTGGTCGAATACCATAAAAATTTTTAAATAATATTATATTTCCTAATTAATCCGTTCCGTACCCCCGTCCGTTTTTAGGTGGTAAAACGTTAATAATAATTGTAAAATTCCTATTTATCGGTACAATTCCGACCAAAAACCTTTTATTTAATCCGACCCCCGGTCCGATATAATCGCGTTAAAAAAATTTTTAAACCGTTACCAAATGGAAACGAATTTCGTGGCGCAAATTTCGGTTTTTATCGAATTTATCGCTTTTAATTAAATATATTTGGAAAATTTATTAATTATAACCATTATATAACGCGGCGCGTCCGTATTATTACCTGGGAAATCCGTTATAAAATCGATGGAAATTTATTTCCAAAATTTATCCGGTATTGGTAGGGGTTATAATAGTTTTTATTTACGTCGTTTCGATGGTTTTATCCTGCGGTATATATCGCAATTGCGTACGAATTGTCGGATATATTCGGTTATTCCGTTTTAATAATAATTTCGAACCAGGATCGTAAATATATTATTTTTACCGCAATAACCAATTATTGGGGATTCGTGGGTTCGTTACAAAATTGCCGTAGTTAAAAATTCCCAATTGGGTAATTAAAAACGGTTTTTATATAATAACGTACCGGAAGCGTTTATTAAATAATCCGTTATTTATATTATCGTTTCGGTTTCGGGTGGGAATCGTTTTATATCCTATTAAACCGCGTTACGTTTGCGGGCGTATATTGGGTTTTTTTCCATTATTTCGTTTTAAAATTTTGTTATATAAAGTTGTTGGAAAATAAATATTTTTTCCGGGACCGCCGGTAATATATTTTATAATAATATTTAAAAAATACCGATTATGGTTTTACTGGGTATTAAACGTAATATTATCGTTCGTTTTTTTTCGCTGGTTTCGTCCTGCTCCCGTTTCGATAACGCGTCGGGGATTATCGCGTATTTCCCTGGTCGGTATTTTAAAACGTAATTAAATTTGGATAGGATTTCGGCCTACCGCATTTACCGTTCCGATATTACCTTCGGTTTCGTAAAATATTCGAACGTTTTATAATCCGTAAAAATAATAAAAAAAAAACGGATATTACGTAATTCCGCCTCCCATATTTGTAAATAATGGACGACCGCGAGCAATTTTTTATTGTAAATAGTATAATTGCGTTGGGCCGTCGTTAGTTTAACGGAATGGAATATTACCGGTTTTTATAACCCGTTTTTCCTTTTTTGTACCAATACCCCCCCGATAGTTGCGCCGGAATAATCCGTTTTTATTTTCGTTTCCGTTTCGTCGCTTTATTGGGCCAATATTAACGTTTGCAAAAATATTTGTTTAAATATTTTAAAAGCAGCGTTTTTTTCCGGTATCCATTTAAACGGGACTTTTTTTTAATAAATCGAAATAAAAACGCCGTTAAACCCGAATACCCGTTTATAAAATCCCGGTAAAAATTTGCGAATCCTAAAAAACCGCGCAATTTTCGTAATTTCGTCGGGGTTTCCTATTCCCGGATCGCGCGTAATTTTTCCGGATCGGTTTCCACGTTTATATTAACGTATATAATAAATCCCAAATATTTAACGGAAATAACCGCGAACGCGTTTTTATCGAAATCCAAATTTAAACCCGCTTTTTTCAATTTTCCCAAAATATGGGTAATTTTCCGCCAATAATCCGTTTTAAAACCGGACGTATATATTAAAATATCGTCCAAATATATTAATATATAATCGTCCAATATATTCCCGAAAACGCCGTTAATATATCGCTAAAACGTGGTCGGAACGCCCGTTAATCCAAATAAACACACCAATTATTCGAATAATCCGAATTTTGTTCGAAAAATTGTAAAATGTTTATCCTTTTCGGCCACGCGTAATTTATGGAAAATTGCGCGCACGTTTATTTTAATAAACCATTTTATTCCGGATAAAAAACGGAATATTTTTTTAATTAATGGTAAAAAATACCGGTCCTATATTATAATAGCGTTTAATATTTTATAATCGACGTATAAACGCTATTTTCCAAAAGTTTTCCGGATTATTAGGACCGGGGTTGCGGTTAACGACGCGTTTGCTCGGATCCATTTTTGATCCATTATATCGATTATTTATCGCCGTAATTTTAACAATTAATCGCGCGGTATATATTATAACCGGCCCTATAATAACGGCGGGGATTTACCGTCGTTAGTTTTTTAAATCCGGATATAATAATCCAATTCGCTTTTATACGGGGGTAAAACCGAAATTTTACCGTCGTTAAATAGGTTTTTAAAACCTTTTAATTTTGCGGGTAACGTCGCCGGGGGCTTTGCGTCGTTTTTATTTACCGCCGTTAAAGTTAAAACCCGGGTTATATTTTGTAACGAAATAAAGGCGAATTCCATTTGTTCGTTCGTATTTTTTTTTGTTTTTCGGGCCGCGGTTAGGAATACGTTATTTATAATTACCGTGGATTTCCTGTTTTTCGGGCGCAGGGACAATTCCTGCACGAATAACCCCTTAACGGACCCTATTTTTAACTTTTTTTAATTTGGGTTAAATATTATTTTCCGGTGGGTTATCCAAAGGAATCCCAAAAATAAATCCTGCGTTAATTCCGGAATTATATAAAAAAATATCGGCGCGGACCAACCGTCGATATCCACGTCGCAATTACCTATTTCCCGTATATCGGTTCGTATTCGTCCCGTTACCGTATTTAACCGGCAGATTTATAGTAAAAAAATTTTTTATTATTCCCAATTTTTCGGTATAATTTTTATTTATAACCGCGTAATATTCGTACCCTAAATCCATTTATATAATAATAAATTTCGTTAAATTAATTAAAACCGGGATAAAAAATAGTCGCCCATTTATTATAATTTATATTTTTTTTAATTATTTTTTCCGATTTATATTTATTAACGTATTATAAAATAGTCCGGGCCCGTTACGTCGGTTTTCCCCTGGGTTAAAATTATAATTTAAAATTAATTTTTTCCTTTTTCGGGGTCGTTTAACGTCGGACGTATAACCGGTGCAAACTGGTAATTTTGGGCGTAATAAAAGGCGGACCCGCAACGGAAACAGGCCCCCGTTCTACGGCGTCGCTGGAATTTTTAAACGGATACTTATAAAATTTTATTTTTCCTTTTATTTTTATTTAATCGACGCCTTTTTCGCTTTTTACCAACGTTATAACGGTTTCGGCCAATTTTTATCGTTAATACGCCCGTTATTATTATATTTTTTAAATTTATTTATAAAGAATTTGGAAAGGGGGCGTTCCGTTTTTGGCCGAAACGTTTATCCAAATCGATAATTTTTAAATTTTGGGCGATATAACGGTGTATGGCGATAAATCCGTGGTAAAAATTGGAAATAATACCCCTTTTTACCGACGCCTTTTTTATCCGGTTAACGACCCGGAAACGCAAATAATTGGCCCGTATTTCGTTTAATTATTCGAAACCCCCGGCCGTAATAAAAAGGCGTTCGAATTTAATAAGGAAATATACGAATAATTCGCCGTATCGTATTCGGAATATTTCCAATTCGGCGAAGGTTTGGGTTTTTTTATCAAAGTCGTCGTACGTGCGTCCCAAATATTCGATAAAATTTTCGTGGTTATACCCTTTTCCCGTATTTTTTACCTCGTAAAAAAAACGGACGATATCCTATATTATAATAATAAAATTAAATTATACGTATTCGAATTGGTCGCGCTAATTCCCGACAAATTCCGCGTCGCGTATTAATTTGTATAAAATAATTTATTTCCAAATTGTAAACGCAACCGGTGCGCCGTTAAATAATGGGGGGTTACGTAAAAGTTTTTTTTTAAAACGTTGTTTTTACGCGATCGCGCCTGCGTTTAAAAAATGTAATTGCATTTAAACGATACGCTCCTCCAATATTGCGATATTCGCGACCAGGTTTTGGTAAAAATCGTAAATTTCCTTTCCCGGACCTGGCCTTGGGTTGGCCATTATTATATTTAAATTAAAGCGTTAGTAAATATTATAAAGTAAACCAACGGTTTTAAAACCGTTAAATATTTTTATTAGTATTATTACTAACGTTGGGGGAAAAGGGAGGAAAAGGTGTATGTCCGGGTCGTGGTAGTGTTTTTCCCTTTATATATTGTCCCTAACCCGCTTTTATATCTTATTACGTAATACGTGCCTTAGGCACGAATCCATAACAAATAGCAGGAAATATTAATGCAAAAATTATAACAATTATCGCAATCCAATAAAAGAAAATATTAACCTATTATATTAATTTGTTATACCAATATATTTGTCGTTTTATAACCAAATACAGTTATTTCCTCGTTTATATTCGACGAACTATTCTTAAAATGGTATACCAAAATCTGCTTATTAACGCGTATTTTTGCTACAGCGACGCTAGCAGGGGATTAAAAACGTTTAAAAGTTTAAACAATTCAAATTTCGTTCGTATTACGAAAGATATTATTTCCGGGACCGAACCAGGCGGGCGGGTTGGTATTATTATTAATTTTAAAATAATTAATATAATTTAAATGGGGTATAATGCGAATTATTTTGGTAATATTTGTATTTTCTACCCTGCGTTAGGTTATAATAATTGTCGCCGATACGGATTAGTTTTTACCCAATTAAAAACTTTTCCATAACGGGACGGGTAAACGATTCAAGAAATCCGTATTTTTGTGCGATGGGAAATAATGTTCGGGTTGTGCGAAATTTATTGGTCCATTATTTAGCGTCGAATCGGGTTTGGGTTACGTCCGCGATACCGAAATAAGGTTGGTTTTAACTGGACGAACGGTGGTAGCCTTAAATATACGGGTTACCGGCGGTTTATTTAATAACGCGGGTACCGGGTTAATAATAATTTCCGGTTATAGTGCAAAAGGCCGGTTTTTGAAATTTTTTAATAGTGGAAATAATGCGTTGGTAAATGGTTTAAAAAATATTGGGGGAATCCGCAATTGGCGGTTATCGAAATTTTGGGCAGGTTTGTTATAATTATCGTTTATATTATTATTATTATCGCCCTCGTTAATGGACGCGGGGGTAAATTAATTATCGTTTTCGCTTATATAGGTATTATCGCCGTTATCGTCGACAGGGGCGGGGGTAAATTTGTTATCGCCGGCGTCCATATCGGTATTATTTCCATTTTTATCGACGGGGGCGGGGGTAAATTCGTTACCGCCGGAGTTTATATTGGTATTATTTTGTTTATTATTGTTATTATTAAAAATAAAGGGAAAATTTAAAGGGATTCCAATTACATTTAAATAATTTTATAATATAAAACGGTCCAAACGTGTAAAATTCAATTTTAAAACGATTGTAATATCCGCGTCGTAATCTTGCAAATCCTTGAAATATTGGTTAATGTTTTTATCCGGGTTGCTTTTTGCGGTATAGTTATTAAATTGGTAAATAATTTAGCATTAATGGGTATATATCTCAACGCAAATTTGGCGGTGGTTTGGGTAATGGTTTTACTTTTTTAGCGATTTTTGGGAACTATAGTGACTAACGACCGTAATTGTAACAATTATTACGTTTTTTGGCGACTTAAAGCAATTATTGTAATTATTATTATAAAAAGGTTAATTAAACTGCCCCGGATTTAACCGGGTGGGGGGTAATTTTACGATGCAGGGGCGCTAATTATAATTTATTTTCGTTACAATTGGGATTAATCCTTATTTAGGTGGATAAAGTATAAACAATTTTATCCAATTAAGAAAGTTTTAATTAGGTTTCCTAACGAATATATTTGCAATATTTACTGGGGCAATTTTGCGATTATGATTATTGTTACATTCATTAATATAAAATTAAACGTTGGTTTAACTGTTAAAATTTCATAATAATCGTTATAATAAGAATTTGGCGGCCGGGAAAAAGTTTTTTATTAAAAAAAAAAAGTTAATAAAAAAAAAAGGAAATATTTATAATTGGATTTACGTATGGGTTTATTTGCTAATAAAATAAAGTTAAAATGGAAACGCCAAAGTTTCCGGAATTTAGCCGTAATAGTTGTTATCATTCGCAATATTAAACCTTTTTATTTTTAATCCGGGCGCCGTTACGCCGTACCAATTTACATATAATTCAAATTTTCAATTTGCGTAATAATTGTTATAATCCAGTATTTAAATTTTTTATTTTAATTATTAATTGGGGATTTTAATATTTGACAATTATATATTTTAAATTGTTTAATAATTTTTTACCCCTAGTTATTCCAATTCGGCGTCGCTTTTTTCGTCGATTAACCCGTTTATAATCCAAAATACGTTATTTAATTTAATTAGGATTTGGCCTTAATCGCTTTTAAACTTTTAAATTAAAAAATTATAAACGTTATTATATTGGATATTTGTATAACCGTTAACGTTAACCAGCATTTTAACCTGTGGTTTTAATACCGTTTAATTCGTTCGTCGGCGTTTATTAATTTATTTTCCCGTATAATTGTTAATTATATTAAGTATTTCCTAAAATACCACTGTGCTTTAATTCCGCCGCTTTTTTTCTTATTTTTGGTGCAAATATAAAACGTAATTTTATATCCCATTTTCGTATATTATTGGGAATTAAACGACAAAATAATCGCTATATTGTTTAAATTATTTGATTAATCGTAAATCCGGAATATTTTCCACCAAATCGTTTTTCGTCCATTCCTGTGAACATGGCTAGCGCAGGGCTCATTATATTAGCTACCCTGCATTATCTCATAACGGCTAGCACGGGCTAATTTTATTAGTCACCCTGCATCGAATAAATAAATAAATAACAAATAAAACGTATACGCGTTTATACACACAAAGCTTTATATATCACGTCTTTGTTCATAGTTTCAACAGCAAAACAAATACGTCATATTTAATCTAGCTTAGTGGTATAATGCACGTACCATAATCTATATCATATATACGTTGAAGTGCGTGGGTTCGAATCCCGTTGTGGTCGCAGATTTTCTGTGCATGCATAAGCACAATAGGCCGTTAGGCTTAATGGGCCGTTAGGCTCAATAGGTCGGCAGGTCAGTCACATGAATAAGGCCAAATCATGTGACGTGACCCCGCATTCCGGACATCCGGATCGAAGATCTGCACCTACGGATTCGAACACGTAATTCATAACTTAGCCTTAGATTCATCACCTTCACAACCTTCATCGATTTAACGATTTAACGGATCGATTGTGCAACAACAACAATATATCATCTCTATTACCCGCTAGCAGACGGTTATCTGCCATTTCAACGTTCCATTAACCTTATACGTGATCCACCTTTCCCCGCGTTCAAAATTAAGCTTATTCTATCTCGTAACCTCTTTACAGGTTATGAGCCCGGATTAGCTCATACCAACGAAATCGATACCAATACCATCAAATCCATCGATTATTCTTCAGCCCTATCTCGGATCAACCCGAGCCTTATACCATTCGATAGCTCTATTCACGCTCTATCCAACGGTATAATTGCCGAAACCGGAATCGCACGCGCCGTCAAGAAAACCCGACCGTTATACTGCACCCTCCTATACCTACCTATATACCTCAACAAACACTCGCCTATATCTTCACCGCTATTCGTCCTATCGATACGAGACCTATACCATCCGAAAGCTCCTTTCAAGACCTATTTAACCGAATAACCCTTTCGACCCTAATCCCGACCGTTACCGAGATACAATACAAATAAGAGACCCTTTATTTAAGATGGCTACCTTCGATACAATGGGACTCGCATGTACCCTGGAGCAAAAGGAGGGAGTTATTATTAGCCTCGACGCTAATAATAACATGGAACCCACTGGTATCCCCAGTGGTATCCAGAGTGGTATTATTAATAATAATAATAATACCCTTGAACCTCTGGATTATACAAACAAAGATACGCTGGCTTTAGCCTTCATAAAATCACTGTGCGATAATAAACCTCTTTTATATATAAAAGAATGCACTTCTGCGTACGAAGCCTGGAATAAATTAAAAAATATATATAATCCTGAAGGCTATACCTCGGATTTCCTTTTATTAAAGGAGTTTTATTCGGCTGTACCAGAATCGTTTAATAATATCGAGGTTTATTTGAATAAAATAAAAGAGTTATATTCAGTTTTGAAATTTAAAGGTTTAATTACTCAAGATCAGGTTATTATAACCTGGGTATTAAATATTTTAAATCAAAATTGGACCTCTTTTGCACAGAATATTATTCAAAAGCTACGGCATAATTCAGATAAATATACGGTAGATTTACTATTTGCCAATATTTTAGATGAATGTCGTGGTGAGGATAATATTAATAAACATCATACCGTATCGTTGAATGAACTTTTGACCTTCAATAAGGTTAATAATGAGGTAAATTCTTTACCCATTAATAATTATAATTATAATTATAATTATAATTATAATTACCCCAATAACGGGAATAAAGCTGATTATTTGAATTTGGGACATTATTGTTTTACAACGTTTGTTCCAAATTTAATTTATTCTGACTTTAATCCACATATTGTATTGCACTCTACTATAAAGTCCTCCAATTTTATTATAGACAGTGCAGCAACAATTTATACATGTTGCAATATACAATATTTAACAGACGTTAAAAATATAAATAGGACTGTTAAATGGGGTAATGCTTCCCACTTAAATATAAATAAGATGGGAACTATAAAAGTCAAGTTCAATGATACAGGTATAACAGAAACCATAAATAACGTGTACTATGTACCAGAATTTGGGTTTAACATACTCTCTGTTGCACAACTACATAACTATATTATAACCTTTATAAACAATAAAGTAATAGTGATACATAAAAAACATAAACATAAAATAACAGAAGGTTATAAAAATAATGGGCTATATATTCTACCTACCCAAATTGTGGAAAATAATTATATATTACATGCGGAAAAAAAGTCGAATAATAACGATATTTCTTCCAATGCAATATATAAACTACACGTTAAATATGGGCATATAGGGTAAACACCCCTATTGCAGTTAATAAAGATAAATAAAATAAAAATATCCAAAGACGATATATATAATTATAATAAATATACGTGTGAGATTTGCTTAGCTGCAAAATCCAATCGGAAAATAAACAGGACTTCTGCAAATATTATAAATTATAATATATTAGACAGAATCCATTCCGATTTAGGTGGACCCATAAATCCACCCACGTATAATTATTATAAATATTACATAACGTTTTTGGATAAAAAATCACGTTATTTACGTGTTGCATTGTTAAAAACAAAGGCTGATGCCCTAAAGGCATTCAATATATATAAGAAATAAATGGATAATGATACCGTTAATATAAATGGTAAAAGAACAATAAAAGAGTTCTTTACCGATAATGGAGGCGAATATATAAGTAACCAATTTAAGATTGCGTTACAGAATAACGGTATTATACACCATTTTACGCCTGCATATACAAAAGAGCCAAATGGGTTAATAGAACGTATAAATTTAACCCTATTTAATAAGGTTAGGGCTATGCTATTTAATAGCAAAGCGCCTAACTATTTATGGGGTGAGGTTTTATTAGCCGCTGTATACCTATATAATAACACCCCACATACGGCTTTAAATATGCAAACGCCAGCCAATATATTTCACAATATAAGTGAAAATAATATAAATAATAATGCAATTCACGTAAATAACTATATACAACCTTGGGGATGTATTATTTACTATAACGATAATCATAATAAAAAGAAACTCGAACCTCGAAATAAAATTGGTATTTTAGTAGGTTTTACACCTAATATAAAAATATATAAAGTATGGGACCCATATAAAAGGAAATGTCTCCTGGTCAGAGATATTACCTTTATAACGGATAAATTTTATCCACATATAAACAACGAAAATACCAATATAAATAATAATAACATAAACGATGCTAAATTATATAAATAATAATTTAAAGCTGGGTTTTAACATTAAAACCCCTTTAATTTTAGTGGATAATACGTCTACCATAAAGCTCGCGGAAAACCCGGAATTTCATAAAAGATCTAAACATATCGATATAATATATTATTTTAGCCGCGAAGCTATAAATAATAATTTAGTTGAGTTGAAATATATACCAACTAAATTAAATATAGCTGATTTTTTAACCAAATCAGTACCCGGACCTTTGCATAAGGATCTATTATCCTATGCAAATGTTAATAACGGTGCAGAAAATAACAATAAATAAATAAATAAAACGTATCCACTCGCTAATTTGTTTATTATTTTATATAATAAATAAATTACGGGGGTATGTGAACATGGCTAGCGCAGGGCTAATTATATTAGCTACCCTGCATTATCTTATAACGGCTAGCACGGGCTAATTTTATTAGTCACCCTGCATCGAATAAATAAATAAATAACAAATAAAACGTATACGCGTTTATACACACAAAGCTTTATATATCACGTCTTTGTTCATAGTTTCAACAACAAAACAAATACGTTATATTTAATCTAGTTTAGTGGTATAATGCACGTACTATAATTTATATTATATATACGTTGAAATGCGTGGGTTCGAATTCCGTTGTGGTCGCAGATTTTCTGTGCATGCATAAGCACAATAGGCCGTTAGGCTCAATGGGCCGTTAGGCTCAATAGGTCGGCAGGTCAGTCACATGAATAAGGCCAAATCATGTGACGTGACCCCGCATTCCGGACATCCGGATCGAAGATCTGCACCTACGGATTCGAACACATAATTCACAACTTAACCTTAGTATCATCACCTTTATAACCTTCATCGATTCAACGATTCAACGAATCGATTGTGCAATAACAACAATATATCATCTCTATTACCCGCTAGCAGACGGTTATCTGCCATTTCAACGTTCCATCAACCTTATACGTGATCCATTTTTCCCCGCGTTCAAGATTAAGCTTATTCTATCTCGTAACCTCCTCACAAAATAATGCTATATTTCCTAATTAATCCGTTCCGTACCCCCGTCCGTTTTTGGGTGGTAAAACGTTAATAATAATTGTAAAATTCCTATTTATCGGTACAATTCCGACCAAAAACCCCTTACCCAATCCGACCCCCGGTCCGATATAATCGCGTTAAAAAAGCTTTTAAACCGCCATTAAGTGGAAACGAATTTCGCGGCGCAAATTTCGGTTTTTATCGAATTTATCGCTTTTAATTGGATATATTTGGAAAATTTATTAATTATAATTATTATATAACGCGGCGCGTCCGCATTATTACCTGGGAGGTCCGTTATAAAATCGATGGAAATTTATTTCCAAAATTTGTCCGGTATTAGTAGGGGTTATAACAGTTTTTATTTGCGTTGCTTTAATGGTTTTATCCTGCGGTATATATCGCAATTGCGTACAAATTGTCGGATATATTCGGCCATCCCGTCCCAATAATAATTTCGAACCAGGATCGTAAATATATTATTTTTACCGCAATAACCAATTATTAGGGATTCGTGGGTTCGTTGCAAAATTACCGTAATTAAAGGTTCCTAATTGGGTAATTAAAAGCGGTTTTTATATAATAGCGTACCGGAAACGTTTATTAAATAATCCGTTATTTATACTATCGTTTCGGCTTCGGGTAAAAATCGTTTTATATTTTGTTAAACCGCGTTACGTTTACGGGCGTATATTGGGTTTTTTTCCATTATTTCGTTCCAAAATTCTGCTATATAAAATTGCTAAAAAATAAATATTCCTTTCGGAACCGCCGGTAATATATTTTATAATAATGTTTAAAAAATACCGATTATGGTTTTGCTGGGTATTAAACGTAATATTATCGTTCGTTTTTTTTCGCTGGTTTCGTCCTGTTCCCGTTTCGATAACGCGTCGGGGATTATCGCGTATTTCCTTAGTCGGTATTTTAAAACGTAATTAAATTTGGATAGGATTTCGGCCTACCGTATTTACCGTTCCGACACCATTTTCGGTTTCGTAAAATATTCGAACGTTTTATAATCCGTAAAAATGGTAAAGGGAAAACGGATATTACGTAATTCCGCCTCCTATATTTGTAAATAATAAACGACCGCGAGCAATTTTTTATTATAAATAATATAATTGCGTTGGACCGTCGTTAATTTAACGGAATGGAATATTACCGGTTTTTATAACCCGTCCTTCCTTTTTTATACTAATACCCCCCCGATAATTACGCCGGAATAATCCGTTTTTATTTTCGTTTCCGTTTCGTCGCTCCATTGGGCCAATATTAGCGTTTGCAAAAATATTTATTTAAATATTTTAAAAATAGCGTTTTTTTCCGGTATCCATTTAAACGGTATTCCTTTTTTAATAAATCGAAATAGGGGCGCCGTTAAACCCGAATACCCGTTTATAAAATCCCGGTAAAAATTTGCGAATTTTAGGAAACCGCGCAATCCTCGTAACCTCGTCGGGGTTTCCCATTCCCGGATCGCGCGTAATTTTTCCGGATCGGTTTCCACGTTTATATTAACGTATATAATAAACCCCAAATATTTAACGGAAATAACCGCGAACGCGTTTTTATCGAAATTTAAATTTAAACCTATTTTTTTTAATTTTCCCAAAATATGGGTGATTTTCCGCCAATAATCCGTTTTGGAACCGGACGTATATATTAAAATATCGTCCAAATATATTAATATATAATCGTCCAATATATTCCCGAGGACGCCGTTAATATATCGTTAAAACGTGGCCGGGGCGCCCGCTAATCCGAATAAGTATATTAATTATTCGAATAATCCGAATTTTGTGCGAAAAACTGTAAAATATTTATCCCTTTCGGCCACGCGTAATTTATAAAAAACTGCACGCACGTTTACTTTAATAAATTATTTTATTCCGGATAAAAAACGGAATATTTTTTTAATTAATAGTAAAAAATACCGGTTTTATATTATAATAACGTTTAATACTTTATAATCGACGTATAAACGCTATTTTCCAAAAATTTTCCGGACTATTAGGACCGGGGTTACGGTTAATAACGCGTTTATTCGGATCCATTTTTTATCCATTATATCGATTATTTATCGCCGTAATTTTAACAATTAATCGCGCGGTATATAATATAACCGGCCTTATAATAACGGCGGGGATTTACCGTCGCTATCCTTTTGGATCCGGATATAATAATCCAATTCGCTTTTATACGGGGGTAAAACCGAAATTTTACCGTCGTTAAATAAGTTTTCGAAACTTTTTAATTTTACGGGTAACGTCGCCGGGGGCCCTACGTCGTTTTTATTTACCGCCGTTAAAGTTAAAACCCGGGTTATATTTCGTAACGAAATAAAGGCGAATTCCATTTGTTCGTTCGTATTTTTTTTTGCTTTTCGGGCCGCGGTTAGGAATACGTTGCCTATAACCACCGTAGGTTTCCCGTTTTTCGGACGCAGGAATAGTTTTTGCACGAATAACCCTTTAACGGACCCTATTTTTAATTTTTCCTAATTTGGGCTAAATACCATTTTCCGGTGGATTATCCAAAGGAATCCCAAAAGCAAATTCTGCGTTAATCCCGGAATTATATAAAAAAATATCGGCGCGGATTAACCGTCGATATTTACGTCGCAATTACCCATTTCCCGTATATCGGTTCGTATTCGTCCCGTTACCGTGCCCAACCGGCGGATTTATAGTAAAAGGATTTTTATTATTCCCAATTTTTCGGTATAATTTTTGTTTATAACCGCGTAATATTCGCACTTTAAATCCATTTGTGCAATAATAAATTTCGTTAAATGAATTAAAACCGGGATAAAAAATGGTCGTTTATTTATTATAATTTATATTTTTTTTAATTGCTTTTTCCGATTTATATTTACTGGCGTATTATAAAATAATCCGGGCCCGTCGCGTCGGCCTTTTTTTGGGTTAAAATTGTGGCCCAAAATTAATTTTTTCCCTTTTCGGGGTCGTTTGGCGTTGGACGTATAACCGGTACAAATTGGTAATTTTAGGCGTAATGGGAGGCGGACCCGCAACGGAGGTAGGCCCCCGTTTTACGGCGTTATTGGAATTTTTAAACGGATATTTATAAAACCTTATTTTTCCCTTTATTTCCATCCAATCGGTGCCTTCTTCGCTTTTTACCAACATTATAACGGTTTCGGCCAACTTTTATCGCTAATACGCCCGTTATTATTATATTTTTTAAACCTATTTATAAAAAATTTGGGAGGGGGGCGTTCCGTTTTTGGCCGAAACGTTTATCCAAATCGATAATTTCCAAATCCTGGGCGATATAGCGGTATATGGCGATAAATCCGTGGTAAAAATCGGAAACAATGCCTTTTCCTACCGACGCTTCTTTTATCCGGTTAACGACCCGGAAACGCAAATAATTAACCCGTATTTCGTTTAATTATTCGAAACCCCCGGCCGCAATAAAAAAACGTTCGAATTTGGTAAAAAAATATACGAATAATTCGCCATATCGTATTCGGAATACCTCCAATTCGGCGAAAATTTAGGCTTTTTTATAAAAATCGTCGTACGTGCGTCCCAAATATTCGATAAAATCCTCGTAATTATATTCTTTTCCCGTACCCCCTATTTCGTAAAAAAAACGGACAATATTTTATATTATAATAATAAAATTAAATTATACGTATTCGAATTGGTCGCGCTAATTCCCGATAAATTCCGCGTCGCGTATTAATTTGTACGAAATAATTTATTTCCAAACTGTGAACGCAACCGGTGCGCCGTCGTATAATGGGGGGTTACGTAAAAGTTTTTTTTTGGGGCGTTATTTTTACGTGGTCGCGCCTGCGTTTAAGGAATATAATTGCATTTAAACGATACGTTTTTCCAATATCGCGATATTCGCGATTAGGTTTTGGTAAAAATCGTAAATTTCTTTTCCCGCGCCTGGCCTTGGGTTAGCTATTATCGTATTTAAATTTAAACGTTAGTAAATGTTATAGGGTAAACCAACGGCCTTAAAACCGTTAAATATTTTTATTGGTATTATTATTAACGCTGGGGGAGAAGGGAGGAAAAGGTGCATGTCCGGGTCGTGGTAGTGTTTTTCCCCTTATATATTATCCCTAACCCGCTTTTGTATCTTATCACGTAATACGTGCCTTAGGCACGAATCCATAACATTTTCGGTGGTTTATCCTATTAAAAAATAAAGCCGGATTTACGGTTTTAGTGGCTATTAAAGGCTTTTTTAGGGTTTTAAAGGCTACGCACGGGCGCTACCCCCTAAATTTTCATTTCGATGGGGGGTACGAGGTTAATACAAATTTTTAAAATTGGTTTACAAATAAAGGTGTTGATTTTAGCATTTCGAATCCCTACAACTACGGCCAAAACGGATTAACGGAACGGTCCGTTAAGGTTATTTTGGATAAATTTCGGTTTATCATTATAGCCGTGGGCTTACCATTATATTTATAATGATATTTATTATTTACCGTGGTTAATTTAATTAATAGTACAGCGGTAATTAACAAGGATTTGATATTTTACGAGGAATTTTATTCCGAAATCCAACCTGGATTACCGCATAAACCCAGTTTAGGGTATTTTCGGGTTATTAATACTGTATACCAGGTTATTATACCGCTGGAAAAACGCTAAAAATTTAATAAATTGGCTCCCCGTACCGAAACGGTGAAACTTTTAACCCATTTATTAAATTTTACAGCGTTAATTTACGCACCCGCTAAACGGGCCGTATATAAAACCTTTACCGTAAAAGTTATAAAGGGTATAACCGTTGAAAATTTGGTTATCCCAGGGGAAACATTACAGATTTTAGAGGGGGAAAATACAAATTTAAAAGGGGATTTTAATTCTGAATTTAAAAACGAAATTAATAGCGTTCCAGCGGATAATTATCCCCTCAAAAGCCCTGAGAATACTGGGCAATTACCACCCGTTATAAGGCTTTTAAACCCTAAAAATAAAATACCCGCCAGGCTTGTACAACCTACCGTTCGCCCCCCAAAACCTGTAACGGTAGCGGTACCTAATCCAGTACCTAAAACAACGGAGATTCCGGTGTTTTTAGCATTTAAAATACAAAATATGGAATTAAATTCGCAGTTCGAAAACCAAAATTTAATGGATATAAATTAGGTATATTATCTTTGTTTTTAAACTAAAAAAAATAAAGAAAAAGCCCATTAAAATGATAAACCAAATAATTACCAACAGGTTTTAAATAGCCCTGAAAATGTTAAATGGTTAGCTGTTTTAACGTCTAAATTCGACCAAATCGTTATTGCAAAAACTTTCCGTCTTATCCCAAAAGTTAAAATGCCTACAGGCCGTAGACTCGTTTTTACCCGGCCGGTATTTAAATTAAAAAAGGATGAAAATAATAAACCTATAAAATATAAAGCTAGGTTTGTTGTTAGGGGTTTTTTACAGGTTAAAGGCCTAAATTATATCAAAATTTTTGTTATCATTAATATACCATTTACTTGGCGTATATTATAAATTATAATTAATATATAAAATTGGGAAATAGAACAAATCGATTTTATCGGTACGTTTTTAAATAGTAATTTTACCGACGTAAATATATATTTGCAAATTCTAAACGGTTTTAACGAATGGGCAAAAAATTGTAATTTTACCACCGTTAAAAGTTTAGTGGAAATGGGTTATAACCCGAAAAAATTGCAGGTTATATAGTTGGAAAAGGCGTTATATAGTTTGAAACAGGGTCCAAAAAAATGGTAAAACAAATTTAAAACCCTATTATTTAAAAAAGGTTTTAAACCATTAATCTCTAATCCCGCTGTTTTTTATAACGTTAAATCCAAATATTTTATCGTTATTTTTGTAAATAATTACCTGCTGATAGGTCCTAAATTGCAATATTTTTAGGATTTGAAAGCCCGTTTTAATAAGGTATACGCGCTGGAAAACAGGGGCTTTGCAACCTATTTTTTAGGCGTTCAAATTATAAAGGATAGGCTTAAACGCCTATTTTAATTTTATTAAAATTAATATACAAAGGAAATATTAGCAACGTTCGGATTAGTTAAATGCAAACCTATATTTGTTCCTTTATAACCGGGTATGCTAAAATATAGCGGGGGTAAACCCGTAAATGCGTTGGAAATCAAATTATTATAGCGTATTATCGGTATTTTTATATATTTAATGCTATTAACGCGCCCGGATATCGGTTTTGCGGTTTAGTGGTTTTTACGTTTTTTAATAAAAGCTATTCCAATCCATTTAACGGCAGCTAAAAATTTATTACGTTATTTAGCGGGTATTAAATCCTTATTTATTTGTTACGGAAATAGAGTATTTAAAACGGAATTACCACCCAATTTATTAATAGGGGGTTTTAAAAGTTTAAAATTATTGGGTTTTAATAATAGCGATTTTACCGGGGTTAGGGAAGATTTAAAATCCATTTACGGATATTTGTATACCTTATTTGGGGGCCCTATAACGTGGAAATACTAAAAAGTAAATATTATAGTTTTAAACATTCCAAAAACCGAAACCGATGTTTTAACGGAAGCCCTGCGTGAAACACAGTGGTTTAAAAATTTATTTATAGAGATTGGATTACCTATAAAGGCCCTATTGCAATATTTGGAAATAATACAGGCTTTATAGCTAACGCATATAACCCTACGCACTACCAACGTATTAAATATACATTATTAAAATTTTATTACGTACGGGAATTAATTATAAAAGGATTAATGACTTTAAAATACCTGAAATCCAAACAAATACCCGCTAATGGTCTAATAAAACCCCTAACGCTTCCAATTTATAAGGTCTTTTTAAAGCTTATAAGGCTTAAACCCCTAAAAACTTAGTTTTTACCTATTGAATTTTAGGGTATTTAATTAATTCGTTAATTAACTACCCATTATATTTCCTTTATTTGCAAATATTGGATTTTTGTTAGCCTAATACCGGACGTATTACCCGAATTTACCCTGCATAGGTTGATTAATAAATATTTAATACCGACCTTATACCAGAAATTGAATCAAAATTGAAAAAGCTCGTATTTTGGGCGATTTACGCATTCGAAATACCCTATATAATATGTTTATATGGATTATTACCAACGAACAGCCAAATTAGCTACCTGGTTTAATAATTAATTCCGTGGGTTAATATTATGCAAATCGGGGGTTCAAATCCGGGGGTTATTACAATTTTGGGGGTTTTTTCCAATTCGGAGGTTCGTCCATTTCGGGGGTTATAGGTCGGTATAAAGGGTTTAATCATCTTGGGGGTTTATATCGGGAGTTCGAATCGGGTTGAGACATAAGGGGGATTTTTTTTTTTAGGGTTTTATTTTTTTATATATTAGTTTTTTCCGACTTCATGTTAATAGTAGCAAAAAAGGGGGTGTTAATTATATGCGTTATTTAACATATAATAGGTTCATTTTTATTTATATATAAATCATAATAAATAATACCGAAATCGGGTTGTTGGGATTGTCGGATTTTTTATTCTATTTTATATATATATTGCAGGAATTGCGATTTAAAATCAGCGAATGGGGTTTCACCCTGTACCGGGTTTAATACCCACCCTGCATTTACGAATCAGCTACCCTATACCGGGTTGAAATTTTCACCAAATTAGCAAATAAGTGCAAACCCAAAAATGGTTTGTATGGAAATGAGGGTGTTTTTTCAACAACGTATACAAAATAATTTTTCGGAAAATCGTGTGCGGCACCGGAACGTTTTCTGGCGTGCGGACCCCCATTTCGATGTCGGAGAGTATGTAAGGGAAACAAAGCAAAATCTCCCCCACCAATGAATTAAATCTATTAATCCCAAAATTAGTGAATTTAGTGCATATAAACCCTGTAATTATAGGCTTTTACAACGCAATTAGCACCACGCCGCACCTAGGCTAATGCCTAACCCCCTGTTAGCAACCCATATTGTTAACAGGCAGATTTTATAACGAAACAAGCACCTAATGGGGTTTTAACCGAGCTTATTAATACTAATTCGACGGTAATACGTATTAAAAAAAATGGTTAAAAGGTTATAAAACTTACCGGTAAAAACAGGAAAATTAATGGACGAATTAAATTAATTAAAGCGGCGGAACGATGTAATACGTCGTTGGCGATTGAAAAAACGCGCCGCGAAGTAAGAAAATACCGTTTAAAAACACCGAAAAACACCGCAACGCCTTTACCAAAGGTAAAAAAAAAATAAAAACAGCTTTATAAAGGTTTAATGCTGTATATTAATTTAAACGTCCTCGTTATCATTTTTCTCCTTATCCTCCTTTTTTAGCAAAACATTATATTCGGTTTGCATAATTCCTTTAACCTACAAAATTTTAAATTAACGAATGGTAACCGTATAACCGGCGGAACGGCGTTCCTCCGACGACAAATATTTGAAATTATTATTTGCGGTTAAGCTATTTTTATAAAAAGCGATTATTGATATATTTTTAGTGGTTATACGCTATGGGTTAAAATCCTCAAAACGTTTATTAATGGATTAAAATAAATAAATAGCGTTTAAGCAAAAATTTGGTAACAATCGCCATAGGAATTTTTGCGGGAAACGTTTCGGTTTTACGTTTTTTAGGAATGGTGATCGCACATACAACCCAGATTTTTGGGTTCGTTTTTAAACAGCGTACCAGCTTTTTGCAAATTATAAATACACAAAAAAGCATTACCGGTTTAAAGGCGATGGTAAAATTACACGAAAATCGCATTAATTAACAAAATGGCTACGCGATAAAAAAAGATTCCAAATTGCCAAATTTATATTTGTTTGAAGGAATAACACTGTTTGTATTTGGTGCAACAACCAAACGGCGGAATAATATCGTAATAAACACTAAAAACTCATAATTAAATTTGCTTGCCAGCGAAATAAAACTCAAGGTAGGCCAAATAAGGAATAGGGCGTAAAATTGAAAAATAAGCATTAACGGTTTTAATAATAACGATAAAATTAAAATAAAAACTTATTTTCGTCGGAAACGTCGTTAAAAAAACACAATAGTGAAAATCAAATTGAAATTAAACCGATTAAAAAAAGGCAGACAAAATAACAGATGAGCAGAAAAACGGCCAAAGAAAATAATTGCCAAAAGGTAATTTAAAAACATGCTGAAAAAAAGCATTGAAAAACTACTATAACCACGTATTAAAATTGGTGGCAGGAAAAAGCCTTTTTATGAATAAAAAGGATCGCCAAAAATTTGCAGTCAATTAATAACGACGTCGTTACAATTAAACAATAAAGTAAATAAACAATAAAAACGTTAAACGAAACTATTTAAAACTTTTATTTTTAAAAAAGGTTACGTAATTAATAATTATTATAATAGGAATATATAACGGGTTGCGGAAAGCAAAGGCGCAACGAATAAGCATTAAAACCATTTTTAGAAAATGTACTGCAAATTATAGAACTGTTTTTATTGTTTTCGATTTACAGATTGTTATTGCGATTGGAATGGAGGTTATTAACCGCGTGCAGAAAAGAAAGAATTGCCGGTATTGGAATAAAGGTAATCGCGGTCAAATTAACAATAAAGCGACAAATTACGTGCAATGCCGCACAGGCCAATTACACGTGACTCACCCGCCCAATTGCGAGGTATAAAACGGAAGGACGTTCAGAAACTCACCTTTTAGACAGTTTGATAGAACAGACAATCAATATATATCTTTATACTCGTATAATAATATTCTATTAATCGATCGACATTACGGAAAGCCTATCAACATAATACGTATTACTTTTCTATTTTTTGCTTTATATAATTAAATAAAATTTGTGAAAAAGAAGTTTAATGGTATTTTGATGCGATATAATTAAAAAATAGGGATATTGAAGTTTTATCTGTTTGACCAAAAGTCGGGAAGATTATTCGATTCTTCAGTAATTTATCATTCAATATGAATGAATTAATCGGATATTAATTTGAAATGATAATTGCGTGCACTTTCCTCGGTTAAACTGGCGAATATTAATATTTTATTATACATTAGCGTTATGTCAATATTTACTTTTATTTAAAATAATAATTAAATATAAGTAAAAATTGCAAATTGCATTTAATATCGAAATGTTAAATTAACAAAAACAGCTATAATAGCGCTTTTTGCTTAAAAAAAAACCACAAAAATCAACCTCTGTCATACAGCTCACCTTATATTGTTACGATTTATATTTATTTTTTCATTAAATATTCAATTGTGCACAGTGGTTATACTACCATTTTTTTCCGTATACCATATATGCATAATGCGAATACAGTGCATATATCCGCTATAAACGGCGAAATGCGACAAATTATCGTTGTTAGTACCGCCATAAACGGCGAAATACGACAAATTCCCCTTGAATTAAAGAAAATTATTAGTGGTACCGCCGTGAACGGCGAAATGCGACAAATTGTCCTCAGACTAAGTGTGGTGAGGTTCCGGGTGATGGTTTCCCGCCAGTTGAAAAATTCCCTAACAAGTCTTGATAATGCATTGACGAAAGAGCAGACATTGACGGAGTCCGACGGGCATACACCAAAGGCGTAGCATAATATGTTGGCTGTGCGTCAACGTATAGACTAATGAGTACAGCTATAGAGCGAACTGTGCTAAATCCTCAATATAAATCATTGCTTCCTGTCAAATAGCCTTCCATGATCGCTGGCCCTGTGAAAAGAACCTGAGATGTTTATTTAACGCGGGGGGAAAGCCTCCCAACAAACGTAAATGCGCATTTTGTTTTGTTCACGCCTCTGAGAAAGCTGACTCTGGACAAGTAGAGTCATAAACCCATAATATAACCCTGCAACTAGCCTTCCGTTCCGCTGCTGCGGAATGTTGCGCAGAGCGCGGCGTAATGATGTGTTAGGTCAAGTACATTCTGCGGCAGGCTCGTAGCCTGGATAATACTGCGGACCTTGACGGCGCCCTCGTCCTCGATGAGCGACCGGATAGTGTTAAGCAGCTCAGGAGAGAATTCTGAGTACCAGCGGTACTGCCACGTGACAAGCCTGATCACCGCGGCTACAGTATCGCGAGTGCTGTTAGGTTTCCGCTCGTAGGCTCGTAGTATACCCGTGAGAGCCTTGGGGCTGAAGCGTTGACTCAGGCAGGCCCGGTACGCCTCGACGGCCTCGTCCGTGTGGTGAAGGCGCTCGGCTAGCGCTCCCAGTATCTCCCATTCCTCAGCCGACTTTTTGTACTGCAAAGATTGCAACTTGAGTTGCGCCATTTGTGTACGCCAAATTGTATATTGGCGAAGGTCTTCGTAAAGAACCATGAACAAGCTGTCCAACCAGCGTTCGCAGAGGCGCTTGTTGTTCAGTTTGGAATGCTCGCTCGGTAAAATGCCCTTTTCTAACAGTTAGCATATGAATGTGAATTGTACCATCAAGCAACAGATCGGACACTTGGGCGAAGACTTACATTCTCCTGGTCCTCTTTAACCTCAGAAGGATCAGCAGTGGTCAGAGGCTTTTCCAGGCCCTGTCCGTTGGGACCGGCCGAGTCGGACTTTTCTGCAGGCCCTGTCTCAATGTGAGAGTCTGTGTCGGACTCTGCATCTTGAGCAGCGGCGGCATGGTTGTTGTTCGGAGAAGATCCTCTGAGACCGTCGGTGCTCGCGCTACGTTGGTTCGCACTTTCTTGAGTTGAGTCCCTCACTTCTGTCCTCTCCATCCGGTATTCATCTTCCATTACGAACACAAGACTCCTGGTCTTGAGCAACTGATCCCATCCAATCTTTGAAGTCATCTCGGTCAGAATTTTGTAGGCGTGCTTGAAAGTACCCCTGTAACCGGCTGCTCGCAGGTTAAGTAGTGGCTCGGCGACCTGCTCATTGTATCTGCCTTCTGGCTCGCTGTCGATCTCGTCCAATCGTGTCTCGACCAGGGTGGGCAAATAAACGTCCTTCGGCTCCGGCATCAAAGGCGCGTCTTTATCCTGGTAGGTGAACATTGGGCACGAGTTGAGGATCGTCAGGGCGTTTTCCCAATCCTCCATCGCAACGTACACCTCGGCCAGCCGGGCCCACGTGCCAAACTCGCTCGGTGCCGCAATCGTGCTCCTATCAGCGCACGCTAGTGCCATTCGTAACCTCTCCTCCTTCTGCTCAGGGGTAGTGGCGGTCTTGGCCTTCTTCAGCAAGAATTCTGCCTGAGCGTCAAGCATAACATAGTCCATAGGAGCCTCCTGTAAAGCTTGATGCAGTACGCGGACGCCCTTGACCTCCTCGTTGCCCAAGAAAAGCACCTTGGAGAGCAAGGATGCAACCTCGACATTTTGTGACCGCAGCTTCTCGAAAAGGTTGATGCCCGAGACGAACCTTCCAGTGGTCTGAAAATATCTCAAGAGACCGCTTGCCAAATGGTTAGAGACAACGTTGGGAACTTGGACAGTTGAGTCTGACCCGAGTTGCCAACCTGGAGGTTGCGTCAGTAACCTATTGTATATTGCACACCAAAAAGCTCCCCACCCAGAGGCATGGTCTCTCTCACCTCTGAAGAATAGTTGCTCGGCAGCACTGAGGAATCGATGCTCAGTTTCCGTGCTGGTAACAGGATTGAATCTGCGAACGCCCATTATCTTCCTGATGGTCTCTCCACTGCCGTCATCTGCATACGAGTATGCACGCAGGACGCTGCAAAGGTAAGTCTCCAGCCATAGCTCGTCGGTAGCCTTTCTCTTCTCTCCCCTCTCATCTACACCATAGCTTTCAACCGAACCCGGGATTGTGACGTGTACTCGCATATCAATTCGAGATAACGCATTGTAGCAACTGTTCAACGAATAAAGCAGTCAGCTCCCTGTCTCCTCGCCAGCCAGTCAATGCCATGAAGAGAGTGATGGCGGGCGTACGTACCAGTACACTCCCTGGACTATCTTGGTTGTTGCAGCCTGGCCATGGTCTTTGTATGTGAGTGTGTTGATATATGCCGCCAAGCTCGCCGACGATGACGCGTCAACCCCTGTGACATGGTGGTAGACGCCAACCTAGAACTCGGAGACGAGTGTCAGACATTCGAGAAGCGCCAGAGAGGGAGGAATCGTTATTCCGTACCTGCTTCCCAGGGCTTCGTGTTTGTTGTTTTGTGAGGTGGACGAGGTCTGGAGGGCCCAGCTCACGCAAGGCGATCAACTGATCTGTGCGGGCATCAATCGCCTCGTGGAGGATTTCCTCGGTGATTCTGATGATGCCATGCGGTTAGAAGTGCTTCCATGACTGAGCTGCAAGCAAATACGGGCGGTACGAACTCGGGTACAGCCGGCGCAACCATCACGAAATTTAGATATGAAGCCGCAAGACTCGAGCTTGCGAAAAGGGTGAGGGTTTGTTGCTTCGCGAAATCAGTTTTGGACGAGCGGATAGCGCCTTGTTGTTTTGTTTTAAGCTTGAAGAAGGACAAGGTGTCTAGCTGCGATTGGCGCCCGAGATGCAGTCCCGCAGCTGCTGGTAGTCGACTGATGTTGGTGGGATTTTAATTCATGGGCCCGAAAGATTAGCAGAAGCTGGAAGCGCCCGCCCGTCCATCAATCGATCGAGCTCAAAGACCAGCTTAGCATGTGCACAGACCATCAATTTGCGCGTACCTTCCCAGTTCCCACGTTGCTTGATCCTTGGCTCGGTACCTGCTGGGGCGGACAGTCCCCGCAGCAGTTTGGCTGGTGATCCTCGTATACCGACCATTTTATCACAGTGTTCTCTACAGTACAAAATGTTCAGGTTGGAGAAACGGGCGCCAAGCACTTTACTTTACGTAGTGTGGTACCCTTGGTAGCGTGCGGCGCGTCGATCGCGACTTGTCCATTTGACGCAGTAATTAATTCACAAGTTGCAAAGTGCTCAACCAAGTACTTTTGGCAGGTACCTTGAGCTTGAATACACGCGAATATTCAATCAACGTTGGAAACCAAAACTCCCAAAAGGCAATGGCTAGGCTGACGCCGCCAAGTCATCACAATGGTAACAAACAATGTTCCTTCAATTTGCGTGCACACTGGAAAAAAACAGCCTAGTAACTAACCCTTGCTCTACTTGCAGCCCTCGTTCGCTGCCATAAATGTCGAACCGGAGGAAAATCCAGATGAGGATATCGAAGATACAAGGCAAATACAGGTTGACGAAGCCTTGAAGCTGTATCAGAATGCATTGAAGCTACATGCTCAGGGCCCAAAATCCTACGATGATGCCTCCAAGGCATATGACCAGCTTTTTGAATCCGCAATATTCAAGCTCCCCGAAGCTATCACCGAGTACGAGCGTGCACAACGCCCACAGACGCCATTCTTATCTCAAGAAACTGCCTTTTCCGCAGCTCTTGACGTTGCAAATTCCGATGGCGACACCTCCGCCACAAGCCTGCCGCAAGTCTACTATCTAGCATACAAGAACCATGGCCACTTTCGACTCGACCGTATCCGACATGAGGCTAAGGTTGCGAACCGAGAAGGCAGACGGAGCATCTTTGATCAGGACGAAACACAGACTGAGGCTCTCGGCGTATTGGGCGACTTTGAGGCCGCTCTGGACCGCGACCCATCTGATGCGGAGCTATGGAGGAGGGCCGCCCGCGTCTCTGCATTTCTGAAGAGTGCTCGGGTCAGTCGATACTGCTTAGAGGCCGCTATCGAGCTTGATGATGACCCCGCTGTTGGCGATGTAGAACCGCCGTCTCTGGCGGAAGGCTACGCCGGTGAACAGTTGAAGAATCAGTTGCAGGTTCTTGGAGACGACATGGCACTTTCACATCCTGCGATGGTGCCATTTGTCAAGTACGAAGTGCCAGATTTTCTGAAGCGCTTTCTGGACCCTCTGCCATTCCTTCCTAACCCCATCAAGGACATCGCCATACCCAAGCCCACCAAAGTCGAAGAATCATGTCCCAGACTGGTCCTAGTAGCCCAGGTAGCGGACTGGACAAACGTTGGACTAGCTATAATTGCCGCGTTTCTCAATCACGGCGCCTCCGGCAGAGGCGTCTTTATTGAGGTGCCAGATATATTAGAGGATGAACCAGAGGCTGTCATGGACGTGGACAGCGAGTTACAGGCCCAAATTGAAGCCCAAGTTCTCGAAGAGTCAAGATCTGGTTCTGCGGGATATGAAAGACCCACTGCAGCCACCACTGATACAAAGCAGACAGTCGCCAATACCGACAGCACTTCTGCCCCCAAACCAGCCGCGGACATCACGTCACCTGGAGAGGGACGCAAAGATAGCACCGCTTCTTTGAGCTTTAGGAAGCGCTCACAATCGGAAGCAGGTCTGGCTGAGGGTGGAGATGAAGAAGCTGTGGATTCAAAACGACCTAAGCGTGCTAGACGACGTGATACGGCAGTTGAGGAAGTGATCGACCCAAGCACAATCATTGCGAATCAGCTGCGGCCATATCAAACTGCAGATCAGGAACTGTTTCAGCTCATTAAAGACACAATAGAAACTTTGGGAATAACTGACGAGGGCGCTCTGAAAAAGATCTCTGACATATTGGAATCCTGCTCATCAGAGGATCGACTCAGCAAACTATCCTCACAGGTAGCACAGGATCTCGCAGCGACTATGAATACTTTCACTATGGAGCAATCAAAAGTTCTTTTGAACAAAGAACCTGCGCCAACGTTGGGTTTGAATGCCTTCTTGGAACATACCAAACCTGGCACGTCACCGGCATCAGAGAAACCACCCGCCAACGAAACAGCAGGACTCAAGGCTTTCATTGCCAGGATCAACGATGGCTGGTTCACCCTTGAGGATTGTGCGTTTGAATGGCTATTAGCTCTTTGTCATAGCTACACCGCCTCGAGGTGGTCTGAAGAACGAAAGCGAGCTGTTGTGCATGTCATAAGCCGGCTTGATGATGGTATATACCAGCGCCTAGAATATGAATCGAAAAACCATCAGGACTCAGATTCGAGCTTTGGCGAAAATCAGCCGACGATGGAGGCCCTTGCCCAGATGCTTTTCGAACTGCATCTTGACATATACGAGCGCGTCACTAACCCTAACAGCTTGGTTGACGCTGAACAGCGCAAAGAGTCAAGGACCCGGTTGATGCGATGGCTATTTCTGCGCTCGCAGCTATTTGATTCCGGCAAGGCGCAAGCTTCAGAGGAACTAACACTTCGGTTCTGCTGGGCGGTTGTTTTTGCCACAACTCTCTCTGATACGGTCTCGCCAGACCATGTCCTGGATTCTTGGCGGTCGCTGCGAGAAGTGGTTGAGCAGGCTGAAACGGCGGAAATTTTTCTCCCCAACAACGTGGTCATGCCCGAAGTCTCAGTCAAGGCTGTGGATAGAGAGATCAGTAAACTCACTACCATGGACTTTTTCTTGGGATTGTTCAAAGAGGATATGGGCGATCCAGTCGCAGTCATCAGTTCTCTGGAACCGGTCCTCAATCCGGACAGTGTTGCAGTGGTTACGGATCCTGACACCTCCATCAACGGGGCGGCACAGGATAGGGATTCTGCAAAGCCCCCCGGAGTTTCTGTCAAAGAATGCGCAACCCAGACACTTCAGGATCTGTGGAAGTTTGTAAGGGGAAGCAGCACCGATCTCAGACTATTCCTGTGGAAAAGACTAGGTGATGCGTACCGCGTCATCAAGTATAACACCATGCAGTTCTCCTGCCTTCTTCGCAGTATCGAGATGATTGTGGATGACTTTGAGCGCGAATCTTACCTCACTGCCTCGGCCGAGACTCGCACCAGTATACTGATTCACATGCTCAGAAACCTCGATGACCTCTTGATACACGCGTTGCACCTCGCTCTCAACGACAATACATCTTTCGATATCATTGACGACAGCCATTTGAGAGCAACGGCAGCAGCACTCACCAAATTGAGCTGCATATTACACGTGTGCGCCATTTACGAGGACGGAGTCAGTGTTGGACTAAAACAAAATAGTAATGTCGGCAGCAGCTTTAGGAAACCGTTGCTGGATCTTTTGCACAATTTTCAGGCCCGAACTTGGTGTTTGCAGTACTGCGTCTTGAAGGTCGGCATCGGGTCGAATAAGGAGCTGTTTACCAAACCAAGCAGCCATTTGTCTCAACTCCTTGCCGCTATCCACCAGGTCCTCGGGCTCCGCAAGATGTGTAAAGCATCTAATCGCATCTTCCCCAAAATGATGCGTGTCGAGCTTCTTAGGCAGACAGAGGCCGAGGATTGGGAAAAGGATCTAGGACAGGTGCTTTACGATCTCCACGGACTGAAGCTGGGAGTTGAGGTTGATGATCACGGCTGTCCTCCGGAGAAGCTCGAGAAGCGGAACGCAATTGCATTGGTAGAAAAGATCACCATTCTGGCCGACCGCATGTCGATGAAAGATCTTCTCAAATCGGAGCTCAAGACCACCATTGAGCACATGCAGCAGGCAATTGGACAGACCAAGTCTACGCCACAAATGATCCACAACCTGCGCAACTTCACCGAGTACCTCAAGAAACCCATCCACCCACTGCGGCTTTACCAGGCCTGGAAAGGCACTGTAAGCATAGATGCAGTGACAGTCACCACGTCTGAAGCGGCACTTGCTGAGCACGGTTGGTTTTTCCTGCTCGGCATGATCGCATTCAGCAAGTTCAAGCAGGTCGACCTCAACAGGCGACAGACCCCGGGAGCGACTGACGATCTGCGTATTGGCCAGGCTTTCTTGAGAAGTCAAATCCAATTCACGCCAGACCGCTGGGACGCGTGGCTTCGACTGGCTGAGTGTTACGACTATGAACTAGACGAGGCCGTTCTTTGGACGGCCGATAAAATTAACAAAGACAGGGCTGAGCTTCTCAAGTTTCAACGGAGCTCAATACACTGTTACAGTCTGGCGCTGTCCCATTCCTACTCACTGTCGAGAGAGCTGTCTGACAACGACTCCGAGGCGCTATACGATCTTTATTACAACTTTGGAATGCGGATGTACGCATCCAGCAGGGAGCCCTTCGGGATGGAGCCATTCAAGCACTCTGAACAGGAGAGGTTTTTCATTGATACGGGTGAAAGTGAAAACGGCACCTACAAAAAAATCTTGCATATGGAAATGACCGATTACCAGGTCTGGAAGTACGCGGCGAGCCTGTTCAGAAAGGCGATGGCACGACGGCCAAAGGATTGGAAGTAAGCACCAAGCTCATTCCGACTATGGCCCCATGGCATACATTTACCCATTTCGCCGAGGCTAACAGAATTTTATAGGAGCGCCTACATGTATTCAAAATGCCTATGGAAAATGTACGCAACCGCAGATGACCGCCTGCCAGAGATCACCAAACGAACCAAGCCTAGCAAGGACCTTCTCATATCGGCGCTTGAGAAAGCCGTCGAGGTTGTGTCGTGGCTCCCGAAACCTAGACATGGTCAGGATCCTGTCATCGAGCCCCATTACAAAATCCTCGTGATACTATACAAGCTCGTTGCTCGGGGCGACATGACCGCACAAGAGGCTGCAGATGTTCTGCAGCGGCAGCCGTATGCTGTCCGCAGGGGCGAGGATGTCTTGATCGGAGACGGCGACTCAGATGATAAGGAAGAATGGGAAGAGTACGTGATAAAGTACCTCTGCCACCTGCGTGACAAGGACAAGTCGAACTGGCAGCACCGGATGATCATCCGACACGCCCGCATCCTCTTTGACTCTGATGACAACGGTTCCGACGGGGAAAGGTCAGATGGCAAAGAGGTTTTTATGGGTGCCAAAGCCGCATTCTCGGTGCTTCGCGAGTCCATGTTCACAAAGACAATGGTGATGAATGTGTGGAAGTGCGACGCTGAGAGGCCAGGTCGCCATCACGTATATACAGAACAATATGTGCGGTTCATGACACGGCTGCTGGTCGCTATGGACGACCGAGTCAACCTGGAAGCGCTGCTTCGTCGTATACGGAAGAAAGGAGCCGACTTTTACCACTTCAACGAGCTGTGGCACTATTGCGTGCTTGCTTACACGCGTCTCATCCGCCAGGCGTATCAAATTCCCACCACCGAGGAGGAGATGTTCAAGAACGTGAGCCTAGACGAGTTCGAGATCGTGGCGGAAAGAATTACGGAGTGGGCCGTCAAACTCAAGGCAGAGGAACACCCGGCTTTCGATGCGATGAAAGAAGCCATTGAGCTCAAGAAGCTGAACGCGAACCTGACTAAGGCAACGCCTATCGACGATCTCGTCAGTGATTGCTATTGTCTGATCTATAGCGAGGTCGGCAGCGACCTGCCCGGGCCACCGCCGGCCCAGATTCTTGAGGAAAGGGCAAAGCAGAAGGAGGCCGCTGCCGCTGCCAGTGCGGAAGAGCGCCCCACTGGACTGAACAGCTTTTTGAGCGCGCTGGATACCAAAGCCAACAGCAGCAGGGCTGGGTCGGAGGCGCCAGATAAGACTGCCGTCGAGCAGTCGTCGCGGCCGAGGAAAGCTGCGGGCGTACGTCGACCAGACATACTTCGGAAAGCTGAACAGGCGGTCCTCCGGGCCATGGAGCCGCCACAGACGAAGACGGCCGTCGGTGCGTCATCAACTCGCGGTGGCGCCAGTGGTGAGAATGGCGGGAAGTCGCGCATGAGCTCTGCCGGGTCGGTGGGCGGCGGCAAGAATGGTCGCATGTCGCCTGGAGAGGCCGAGGGTGGCGGCAACGGCGGCGATGCTGAAGACGAATACGTCGAAATGATGGAGGCGGCGGACGAGGACGAAGACAGCCGCGGGCCTGCTATAGACAACGACAACGATGACGGGGCCGACGCGGACAGCGAAGGTTCCAGCCCCAGAGGTAGCAACCAAGACTCCACGGATGACGAGTCGGACCTTAGTGACGTGCCTCCCGACTACGAGGACAACATGCCGGCTAGCCTTATGTTCCCGAATCTGCGTAGGAGCGTGGAGTCTGCTGGGCCGGTAGCTACTAGCAACAGCGAGGCCATCGGTAGCTCGGACGAAGGATCCGGTGTCGAGGAAGAGGCGGCCCTGGAGGAAGAGGATAACGAACAGGATAACGAACAGGATGAGGAGCAGGATGATGAGCAAGGGGTGGAGCAAGAAGAAGATGGTGAGGAGGATGAAGATCAAGATGGAGATGAAGATGAGATTGAAGAGGAAGGCGGAGCGGAAGACGAGGACCAGGAGATGGCGGATGACGACGAGGCCGAGGAAGAAGAAGCCCAAGAAGGCGAATGAACGCAGGGTGCGTCCCAAGCATCCCTGAAACGATAGGTATTATATTTTATATCTGTGAATAACTGCATATTTATCGGAGGATTAAGACGCCTAGATCGCTTGTTACAGCGTAGGTGTTTAGGGAGTTTCTGGTTTGAACAGGTTTGACTTTCTGCAGAGTTGCTAGTGTAGGTCAAGTCTGGACTGGAGAATTAGGAAGATAGCAATCTCCAATGTCGTTTGTTAGCCGTATGGTCAAATGAATAATCAAAGTCATGAATGAAGATGCGCTTCTACTTTCAATAACATGACAAATATCCAACCCATCCTCTAAACGCCGGCTATTTGACGCCCATGAAATGGAAGCCTCGCATCCAAGAGATTTTTTTTTTTTTGTCTCTGCAGAGCGGGCAAGTTTATGTCCCTTCAGTTCCTCACCACCTCGGCAAGGGCCCACATTGCGCCCCCTTCCAAAGGGCGACTAACCCCTTCCACCGTTGTAATCAGCGCCGCCGGTCCTCCTCAGCTCCTTGACCACGTCGTCCTTCTTCAGCTCGCCCTTGTCCTCGGTCTGTATGTCGAGGCTGTAGTGGTTCATGAGGCGCATGACGGCGTTCTTTTGGTTGATGATGCCGAAGCGGCGCTTGCCAATGTTGCCCTCGACCTTCTTGCCGTTCCAGATGACGAGCACAAACTTGGTGCGGGTGCTCTCGCTGTCGTTGGCGTACTCGACGCGCGCGTAGCCGTACTGGTCCTTGGCGTCGTCGAGATTGGACACGAACTCGTCCCAGCCCTCTTTGCCCGTCGTCAGCTCGGCCTCCTTGCCGGACGGCGTCAGCAGAAGCCAGTTGGTGTCGTCCTTGTTGGACCGCACGGCGTCGTAGGCCGCGCGGATGTCGGGTGTGTCGAAGTTGACGGCGTTCATGGCGGAGGAGGAGGAGGGGGGAAACCGGGAAGGACGCCGGGTTGATGAGAGCGTGAATAGAGAGGGTATGTTGTGCGACGGCAGCTTTGTTAGCTTTGTGTCGGAGGTCCAAAATCGTCGGTTTTGTGTTTGTCTGTTGTTGCGCAAGGTCAATTGAGTTCAATTTCAGGGTATTATGCCAATTATCTTTTGAGGAAGAGCTTGATGAGAACCTGACAGCGAGGCTGAGACGTACTTTGTTTGCGAGGCTTCAGATTTGGCCCAAAGAATCCAGACTCCAGGCCAGGCACGCCCCTGATAATCCAAGGTTGGCCTGTTCGGTACGCTCCAGAATGAGGGGGAGGGGTTAGGG